>NW_026652284.1:87556090-87566035 GCF_009828535.3 Hylobates moloch
GGCGGGGACAGCATTAGGAGATATACCTAATGCTAAATGACGAGCTAATGGGTGCAGGAAATCAACATGGCACATGGATACATATGTAACAAACCTGCACATTGTGCACATGTACCCTAAAACCTAAAGTATAAAAACAAACAAACAAACAAACAAAAAAAACAGCCTGTTTTGATCTTAGAGGTTGAGTATTACTTTGCTTTTCTCTTTATAATATCCAAATGTCCCCCGAGTCTAATGGATGCTTCGGGTAAGTGAATTTTGTATTCAGAAAGGCAAAAGGAAAAACGTTTAATAATATGTAAGACATCATCTTGTTTATATTTATTATGCTGATCATTTGGGCTTGCCTTTCTGCCAGAGGTCCAAAGGACTCAGGACTAAATCCTCATTCAGCACTAAAGAAATAAGTGAAACCTAGTCTAATTTTCAGTGTAACCTTCATGAAACAGTGAGACCATAAACTTTCAGGAGTTTCTAGCAATGATGAGAAATAGTGCCAGAAGTTTCTAGAAATGACAGAAGCTACTCTAAGTGCAGTCAGTAGAGCCCTTGATGTAAGTAATCAATTGTCTCAAGACAGCTATGGCAGGTTGGCAATACCTCCCTTTGGTGCCTGTCAGTTCCTGGCCAGCCCCAGCAGGAATGGAGGTGAGAATGCAGGAGAGTTGCTTCTTTAGGTTGCTTAGACAGAGAATCGATGAAAGAGGAGGAAAAATGGAAGAGGTCAAGAGTCCTAGTCCAGGAAGCACATGGGAGATAGTCTGTAGGAGATTTCTGGAACTTTTCTGGAAGCATGTGAGAGAGTCTAAGTTTCTTAAACATCAGTGGCAGCTTGCAGAATGGTGAGGAAGACAACCTGGAACATTTCAAGATTTCTAAGCTTTTATTTCCCCTTTCCCTGTTAGGACCTGGGAAAATTCTCATTGTGGGTTGAAATGGAAATGGCTAGAGCCATGTAATTACTACTGATTTAATTTCTTATTTTATATTACTGATTTAGTCTTGTTATTTAGGAATTTAAGTATTGTTGTTTTTTCCATTTGTAAGCATCACATCATTCATAGATCATTTGATTCTGAAACCCAGCTGGTTTCTGGGTACTGATGACTGCTTGTTAGAGTTATTAACACAAGCGATGCTAAAAAAGAACTTTTGTACCTCCCTCTGCCTAGAAACCCCTTTTCCTACTTTGTACATGTTTAGCTTCTACTTATTCTATTTCACCAATTCTCAAATCCAACCCCCCACACTTAAATTAGCCCCCTAATATACTTTCTCATTTCATTCTGTATTTTTCTTACTTAGCACTTAACTTGATTTGTAATTATATATTTGTGGGGTTTTGTTTGAAACTACAGTTCATTTTTCAGACAGCCAAAGAAGAGAGGGATAAAGAGATGATTGTCACAGATGGCAAGTGGGGGCCAGGAACCTGAGAACACAAATGGAGTGTTGAACACAAACACCTCTGGCCATGCACAGAGCACCTGCTTCTTGGGTTTTACACTGGATGGCCCCAAGTCATCCTCAGCCTTCCTCCTCTGCCCCACCAAGAGCTCATATTAATGATCCTTACTTCCCTACTCAACTTCCAATTTATTCTTCTTCACTTTCTGTTGTGCCTTCTCTGGCATCCTCTGTCTGAGCCCCAGCCCTAGAAAATTGGATTGTAAAGACATTTCCCTCCATTTTCCAGCTGGATGGGAAGGAACAGATTTTGAAGGAGGTAGTGGGAGGAATGTTATAAGTCACCAAAGAGCTAAAGTATAGCAAATGTGCTATGTACTTAAAAAAAAATAATATGGTCATGAGGATCTAAAGTAGTAGAAAAATGAGAGCCAGCGGATGTAAAAACATGCCTTATGGTATGAAACGGCTTGGGAATTGAACCCTGGCCACTCTCACTCTAAGATGCATAATACTGTAACATCCAGGTACCTGGTGCTCACAGCTCAGCATCGTGATTGACCTAAGTTCAAATCCATTCCTGACATTGCACTCAAGAACTAGGCTCCTTAAGTTGGTTCTTTTATGACAAAGCTCCTATTTCAATGATTTTCAGCATTCTATCATTTTTTTATTTGCCCCAACATACCTTCACAACAAGACGCTTTTCCATCAGTAAGAGTGCATATTATGGTAGAGTGGAGGCTGGATGGAGGTAGAGTTATATAATTTGCATATGGACTACCTTTACTCAGATCAGTTTCTGATACATACTGCCAAGCGGGAATTGTCCCTTCCCATTTTTGAGAATCCTTTTCAGATCAGAAGGAGGGTCACTTGTGCTGCAATCCTTGCTTTGTGAGCGCCTCCAATGTCTCAGTTTCTTGAGAACCAGGGCCCACAGATGTGTCAGAGATTTATTCCCGAACACACCTCCCCTGGTACTGTAGCAGGACGAGTCGCAGATAAAACTCCTCAAGCAGGTTAAAGAAGGAAGGAGCTTTATTTGGCCAGGAGCTTCGGCAGACTTGTCTCAAAAGCTGAGCTCCCTGAGTGAGCAATTCCTGTCCCTTTTAAGGGCTTACAACTCTAAGGGGGTCCGCATGAGAGGGTTGTGATCGACTGAGCAAGCAGGGAGTACGTGACTGGGGGCTGCATGCACTGGTAATTAGAACAGAACAGGACAGGGATTTTCACAATGCTTTTCCATACAATGTCTGGAATCTATAGACAACACAAGCAGTTAGGTCAGGGGTTGATTTTTAACTACCAGGCCCAGGTTGCACACCAGGCCATCTGCCTGTGGATTTCATTTCTGCCTTTTAGTTTTTACTTCTTTCTTTAGAGGCAGAAATTGGGCATGAGGGGTGGTCTCCTACCTTAGTATATGCTACAGCTGCACCTCCCAGGTCCCGACTTCCCAGGTATCTTCCTTAACTTCTCTGTGTGGCTGACTGCCCATTCTTTTCCAGCACCATTCCCATGTCCTGCCACACCTCTCCTCTTCTAACCCCAGCACTCTCATCACCACACTTTATTCACTGACTGGAATGTCTGCCAGCTGTTTACCATGAGTCTTTGGCACATCTTTGTAGATCTCATACTCTTTATTCATACTCAAATAAGTCCCCAGAGGACATCCTTGTGGTCTGTCTGGTGTCTGGGTCTCCATCATTCTAACTTCACTGCCATGTCTGGGTCTTCCCACCACATAGATCCACACAATTATCTTTTGTTCTTTGTTGTTAACTTGAACTACTTTTAATTGCTTCGTCATGGATGAATGAACTTTTAAAAAGGGAAACGTGTCTTCCTTAGATACATTTTTATACGAATTCTTGTTTTATAGTCTCTGAACGAGTTGATTTGTTCAGGAAAACACAATAGAGCACATATGTGTGGGCCAAGGGTGTTTGCCACGTAGTATTCTGTAAAGGTTGCTTTCAGCCCTATGAATATTCATAACCAAAGATGGACATGTTTCCCATTTGGAGGGCTTAATATATATATTTTTGGTCAGACTCATCAAAAGTTAGATTTATAAATTAAATCTGTGAAATATTTACTTAAAGATGTCACTAGCAAAATGCATGAATGCATAATAAAGCCCTTGAAACCACTTATTAAAAATATTGAACCTTTTAAACGTAAACTTTCTTCACTAGGTTGGGGCCTGCTGGCTCATATTCTTGCCCAGAGGAATTTCTACTGTTTTTTCCTCTGAGCCATTGAGAATAACAGTGGCAAGAATGTGTTGGCATGGCATGGTGTGTTGTGGTGCTACTGGGTGGGACCTTTGTCACATATCCGTTTTGTAAAATTCACTGAAGGAAAAAATGCTGCAACGTGAATTTCTATTCCTTCTGGTAACTGTGGCCATAGCAATTGCCTGAGACAAAATGGGCAATTGACTTCCTTTTCCCCAAAGTGGACATAGGCTAACAACCTACTCTGGGGATGTAACCATTAGCTACTGTGTTTTATATTTTTTGATCTTCCAAGATTTTTGCTTATGATGGGAAGACTCACACAGGGGCAGATAATAGTGGGCAAAACATTTTCAATTAGTAACAAAGTACATTCAGATTTTCACATGAACAGGTTTTGAATAGCTGAAACTTTGGAGTATCATTTCCCTGCTAATACTGGCATCTATCTATCTATCTATCTATCTATAGATATATGCCAATATAGATATATGCAGATATAGATATAGAAATAGATATATTCAAATTCCAGTAAAACGATAGGGTCATACAAATATATTCAATTGACTGTGTTGTTTCAGGGAAGTTCAGGATAAGGTCACATCTGAAAAGTGAGCCTGAGCTGCATTCTGGAGAAAATGCCAGTTTGGAATTTCCATTTTTAAGACACCCCTCCCCCCCAGCCAATAAAATATAGGTTATATGATTCCAGAGCTTTCAGTTAGAAAGCTTTCCTTTCAGGGCAGAAGGAAAAAACTGCAAGTTATTATAGCCCATAGTATATATTTAGGGAGAATGGGTAGTAACACATAATTTCAACTTATTTCTGGACTAAATTAATATGATTCCATATTATTTCAGACCATAGAGCAAAATTATTATCTGATAGAAGCTGATTCCTTTCCCAAATGAACTGGACTGTTGTTTACTTTAATCTGTATTTTCTATTGGAACTACGACCAGCCAGATATTTTAAGAAAATAAAACCACATTTGTCTAATCCTATTGCAAATTAATAATACAAATAACAACTTAATAACACAGACTTACAGGATATGTACCTGTGTTTTCATTTTCCTGTTAGTTGGATTTTTGTTGATAAGGGGGGATTGCCCATTAGCAGTTATCTGCCTGCACAGCCATCCTGGAATATTCTAATGACTATCTACTTTTATGATGTCACTAGTTAGATCAGTTAGAGTTGATGTATGGATTTGCATATCATACTTTCAACTCCCAGCCACCTTGAAATTGAATTTAATTTTTTTCTGGTTACCTGAGAATTTTTGCAACCCATAATTACCTGTAGCCCAGAGGCTAGAAAATGTGGAAAGTGTAACTACATATGGCTACCCTCTTAAAGGAAAACAACAGACATTTACAGGAGGCATTTAAATAGGTTGAAATGTTGTCTGAGAAAAACTTGAGAATTAAGATTTTTTAAGAACAACAAAAAACTATATTTACTTAGAAGCATTCAGAATGTCAAAAAAAAACAGCTACAATTTTTTTTTGTAATTACAGTGTAGTATTTAGTTAACAGAACAATTTCATGTAATTATTTCAGTGCATCTGAGACAGATGGGGATGAAAAAAACCCCCATCTCTGTATACGATTAATCTGTGCTGTGTACCAAGAACCTACTTTGAATTTCCATGACAATTTACAACTCCCATACTGTACCAGGCAAGGTTAGTGTCTACTGAAAACACCATCAGGACAGAGCTATCTAAAGATACATTTGGTAGCGTGCTAATTACACAAAATAAAGACACTGTGCAGTTTGAAAATAAATCTTAGCACCATGTTTTATTTTTTTTTCTTTAAAAGGAGTGAGTTGTGTACAGGAGGATTAAATGATTTATAGACAAGAAAAAAAACTGTTAGAACCAACTCATTCATCATGATCTTCATCATCTTCATCTTCCTTCTTCTCATCCTTTTCATCTTCCTCCTCTTCTTACTTTATCTTGCTTTTTTGCAGCCTTGATGCCTGCCTTTTATGCTGCATCAGGCTTTCCTTTAGCTCCATGTGCAGCAATATCTTCTTCATATTTTTCCTTCAGCTTTGCAGCCTTCTTTTCATAAGAGTGCATGTCATCTGCAGCAGTGTCATTCCATATCTCTGTTTCTTCACAACATCTCCAATGGATAGGCCGGATGTACTCCTTTGACTTTGGAGCAATACTCAGAACAGAACATGAAAAAAGCTGAAGGAGGCCTCTTCAGTACATTGGAATCCTTGAACTTCTTTTTTGTCTTCCCTTTAAGAGGACTATCGGTTTTCACTTCTTTCTTAACGGGTCTTGTTCACCTTTGACATGTCTGCAAATTTTCTTTTTTCTTTAGCAGACATAGTCTTCCTCCTATCTGAGCACTTCTTTGAAAACTCTGAGAAGTTGACTGAAACATCTGGATGCTTCTTCTTGAGCTCCTCCTGACAAGTTTGCGCAAAGAATGCATATAACGACATTTTGCCTCTCAGCTTCTTAGGACCTCCTTTGCCCAGGCTTAGTTATCTTTCCTCAGTGAGACACAGTGTTGCTCAGTGCCCGTCCAACTCTCAAGTGCCCTAGTGCTGTCTCTACAGAGCTCAGTGTACTGTCAATTAAGATTCATAATTGATGGTGAACTACACATTTTAGAGGGCACATGCTGGTGCCCTCCTACTAAGAGGAATAGTCAAGAGATAGTCACCATGCAGGAAGAATTTATCTTAGTCAAGATGAATGGATGTGTTCTCATTCAATCAGACGAATGAAAAAAAAAAAGAGTTAGAATTGAGAAATGTGCTTTTCTTTACATTATCTGGTTAGTTTCCCCCAGATACAACCATTGAGTGGGTTGAAAGATGTGCCTCCAAGATGAAGAAAAATTGAAGTCTACAATATAGAATATCATGGCTCTCAAAGTGTTTGGGGTAAAAATAAATAAATAAATAAATAAATAAATAAATAAATAAATAAATAACAGTAATGCGGTAATAGAGAGAGCTGATCTGCCCAACCCACTGGAAATGACCCTGAGCATAGCTCCTTGGTAGGGAGTTTCCCAGACAGAGTGAACTGATGAGATGTGATGTTCATAAGAGGATTAGACCAGCCCCATGCATCTCAGTGGAGACATTGCTACTACAGCTATTATGGGGTACCGCTCCCCAGGAAGTGCTTCATGGCCCAAAAATAACTGATAGCTTTCAGAATTGTGACCTCTAAGATATTATAGGCCTCTTTTCTCCCATCTAAAAAAAATCAAATAGATGCTCTCCTTAATAAACGTGATTGCATACAAATTACTTAGTCAAAAATGTGTTCAAAGAAAAGAGTGTAAAACAAGTAAAAGCACTTAGCAAATATTTGTCACTTTTATCTTTATTATATCATCTGAATATCTCCTAAAAATAAGAAAAGCCTCAATAGTTTCAATAGACATGCATAAAATGTATAAATAACTAATCAATATTGAGAAAATGGAAACATTTTCAATATCAGTAATAACAATATAAATCAGAATGTCATTTCCTATTAAACAATAAAAGGGATATTCTCACCCTATTAATTGTAGCACAGAAAAATTATTAATGGAAATTATTTTCTAGTAATCAATTTATCATTTCAGTGTGATGGAAGCTCCATTCTAAGTCAGTACAGCCAAGAACTCAAGATTCCTGCCCTCTGCCCCAAGCTCTCAGTTAAGAGCTATGGTATCTCCCCAGGTGGGGCAGGAAACCAGCATTTCTCAATTTCTCAAAACCCGGTATTTCCCAAGTGGGGCAGGAAACCACTCCCTTCAATTTCGTGCTACAGAGGCTATATTCCAGGTGAGTGAGGCCAATAGGTTGGAAAAGGGCTTTCTCCACCCAAGCCCCTCTCAGGGTGAAGGCTCTACTCCAGGGGTAGCAGGCCAAGAATGCTGGGGCCCCAATCTACCTCACCCAAGATCACTTGCAGGGAAAAAGTTCAGTCCTTGGAGAGGTAAGTTAAGAAGACTAGATGCCACTGTCCCTGCTGGGTGGCCTGCTCTTAAAGCAGGGCTATAACTCCATCCTGTTGAAGAAGTTCAGAGATTTTGCCCAGCAGGGAGAAGCAGGCTACAATAATACAAGGCCCTAATGCTCTCCTCAGGGAACTGACTTTATTTAGAACAGATGATGGGGGAGTTCAAGCCTAATAACACTTTGGGAAACCATGAGATTTTGGTGGTAAGAAATAAAGAGGAGGCTGGTAGTTCCATGAGAACAACAAACTAAATATTATACAAGGCCAGCTAATTTATTAGAACCAGGAACAGGAACAGCTAAAAAGAGTACTATTCAGGTTCAGAACTAACCTCCAAGTCTGGCCTCAACAAGTATCCCTTCAAAGACGCTCAAATTTAATTCCATTAGACTGAAGCAATTTATGTCCCAGGGAAATGTTGAAAACAATAGTGTAATCAGATAGCAATAAATAGAAGCTAACAACTGGGTGTGATACTTAAAGAGGCAGATAGTTAAGAGAGATCAGGGAAAAAGACAAAAAGAGACTTTGCTGAAATTACTATCATAGCAGGGCAACTGTGCGCATGCCCAAGGCTGTGCCCTGTGAGGTGCAGCATCAGAGGCTTCATACTGCTAGAGATACAGACATCACTAAAATAGTCCAGCCACGTTACTAAACAAATAAACAATCTGGTATACAGAGTGGGGAGGGTCAGTATTTAGAGCTGTTACACTGTTATCTAAAATATCAATTTTTGACAAAAATTATGAGACATGCAAAGAAACAGAAAAATATGACTCATATGCATGGGGGTGAAGAGGGCAGTGGGGAGAAACATTCAGAAATTACCATGAGAAGGTCCATATGTCAGACTTAACAAAGACTTCAAAGCAGCTATTACAAACGTGTTCAAAGAACGAAAGCAAATCATGATTAAAGAAGAAAAATATGATGATAATGTCTCAACAAATGGATACTATCAAAGAGAAACATTATAAAAACAACCAATGGAAATTTTGGAGTTGAAATGTAAAACTGAAATGAAAAATTCACTCAAGGGGCTCAACAGTAGATTTAAACTAGCAGAAGAATTAATAAGCTTAAAGAACAATTGGTAGAGAGAGATGATGTAATCAGAAGAACAGAGAAAAATTAATAAAGTAAAAAAAATAAAGAAAAATGAGAAATGTGGGACAGCACTACGCTTGCCATGTTTGTTGGTAGAGTCAGAGTGGAAAGAGGAAGGTGTAGAGAAAATAACCAAAAAAGACTACTTGAATTTGCTGAAAATCATTAATTTATACTTCAAGTAACTCAAGGAATTCCCCATAAGATAAATGGAAAAGATCCACACACAGACACATCATAGAGAAAATGATGAAAGCCAAAGATAAATAGAATATCTTGAAAGCTGTAAGAGAAAAACAACTCATCAAATATAATAATAGTAACAACTGACTTCTGAAGAAACAATGAAGGCTAGAGGCAGTAGGATAACATTAAAATTGCTAAAAGAAAAATAAATGATCACTAAGGATCTTATATCCAGCAAAATTATCTTTGAAAAGTGAAAGCAAAATAAAGACATTCCAAGACAGACAAAACCTAAAAAACATTTTGCTAGAGGTCTGCATTGCAAGAAATACTAAAGGAAGTGCTTTCAAGCTAAAAGTAAGTTGACACCAGACAGTAATTCAATGTGTGTATGCAATGAAGAGCTTCAGTGAAAACAATTATATAGGTAGTTGTAAAAGATTGTAAAAACTACATATTTCTCCTTGTTTCTTCTTTTAACGGATCTAAAGTCACATAAAACAAAATAAACATAATAGTGTTATTGGCCTATATATGGAAATATAACCTATTTGACAATAATAGCACAAAGAATTTGGAAGGGGAACCCACTTTTATTAAAGAAATACCACCACATGGTAACTTGAATCCACAGAAAGAAATGAAGAGATCAAGAAAGAGTAAATAAAAACATTAAAATTAATATAACAAACTACATAAATATAAACTAGCTCTTTTTCCTTCTGTCAGCCCCTTTAGAAAACATAATACAAAATAATAAATACAAAAATGTATTGTTGGCTTTCTAACATATGTACATATACCATATGTATGGCAACAATAGCACAAAAAAATGAAGGAGGAGAAAAGAGCTATATAGGAGTCACAACTCTATATCTAATTTGAGTAGCGTTATTCATAGTATATATCTGAAGGAGATTTGGATAAGATATATATGGTAAACCCTAAAGGAACCCACTGAGAAATAACTTTAAAAAATAGTGAAAATATGGCC
>NW_026652284.1:87569035-87683871 GCF_009828535.3 Hylobates moloch
AATACTAGCAGTCTAAAATTTATGGTGGTAATGCTCGCGCAACTCTGAATATACTAAAAACTACTGGGTTGTGCACTTTAAATGGATGAACTATATGGTATGTGAATTTTGTATTGATGAAGCTGTTATATGTAAATAAACTAATTAAATGTATTAAATGCATACAGCCTTTATTACAAAAGCTGCACAAATATACAACACTTCCTTCTCTATAGAAGTAGACTATTTCATAAACTCCCTATAATGTTAAATACTATGATTCCATGAAAATATTAAAAAATAAAGATTTCTATAATGGCAAGTTGAACGTAATTAAGTAGCAAAGCATGAAGAGATCTCAAGAATGAGAAGAAAGTGGCAAGATCCAGATTTCAGCAAGTCTTGGGGAGGGTTGTTCTGGAGGAGATGAAATTTGATGGAATCTTCAATGGATAGGGTCACTGTTAAGTAACAACGCTCTAATGGATAATCATGTTTTGTTTTAAAAATGCTTTTTTCGGTCAAGTAGCTGCTATTTTGTCAGGCATTTTTTCATCACACATGAATTTTACAAATGAGAATACTGTACTACTATTTTTAAAGAGGTAATTTTGCTAATTTTCACACAACCAGTATGTGACAGAGTAAAGATAGAGTTCAGAAGTACTATATCACCCTGTGTTAATTATTGTTATTTAAAACCCTGCATTATTCACAGAACAAATTTTATTAAAACAGTTTTCATATTATTTGAGTCAAAATGAAGAAGAGAAAATTGAAATTCATGCTGAAAGTTATTAATTTATGGATAAATTCCAAAATTCCCAAAGTTCCTAAGCCTTTCAAAAATATTAAACCTTAAAATAGTAGATCATTTTAGTAACTTTTCCAAGTGAAAGTAATGTAATTTTTTCTCTTCCTGGACAGGTATAAGTGAAAATTTTTATTTCTTGTTTAATTCTTTAAAAAATAATTGCATTAGTCTGGTAAGTTAGGAAATAATAGTCACATCTAAGAAACATCTTAAGAGGTTTCTTCTCTCTCAGGCTGGAACATGTAACATATCAAACACTTTTTCAAATCAACATATTATAGCAATGTCCCTTATGTAAATAAGTTGTCTTAACATAAGCAACATATAATATACTCAAATGTTACACTCATCTTTATGCTTTAGAGTAGATAGTAAAGGGAGAGAAACATCAAACTTGTGAGAATTTTAAAAATTATTTAATTGTTTGCAGTTATTTTTGTTCAGAAAGAAATTCCCCAATGGAGACATAAACCAGCAATGGAATTTTGACAAGGAGGCTTGTGTTATTCCAATTATAATTTAGGTCACAAAGAATAATGAATATATTGCTTGTAACTTCCTGCTTGTGTGAATCCCTCAGAATCCCTTCCTATAGAATGGAATCTTTGATGAGGTCATGCCTTTGCAAACATCTTTTCACCAGCATCTGGTAGAAATATACCTCGGGTTTGATTCAGACAGGTTGATTTAGACAGACTATGCTAATTAAAGGGGAGAGAAAGGGTGTCCTCCAATTAGCATAACCAAAGCTTAAACAGACTAGAACTTTACTTTTAGGGATTGATTTATTCAACATTTTACAAATTTATAGACTTGTCTCCATTCACTTTATGGAAACCTAAACGATTCCCAGAGAGGCAAAATGCCCAACATGTCTTTGAGAACAGACATGTAGATTGCATGCCAGCTGTCTATGTCTTTTATTATAAAGGGGAGATATTTCTGCTTTTGAATTTGCAATGACTTATTCTTTTTGGTCAGCATAACAGAGATATCGTGGATCAGATGAAAGGTAGAAAGAGTAAAAGGTAGATCACAGGAAGCAATTACAGAACGGTAACACAGAGCAGGAAATGCTTGTTTAGATAAATGAGGCATATTAAAGGCTAAATGTCATTCATGGTGACTTCCATCTAAAGAGGATTTAAAACTCTAAAATAGGTTGAGTTAAAAGCACATATGGCTTTTAAAAATACATGGTTAGCCAGACACAGTGGCTCTCCCCTGTAATCCCAGCACTTTGGGAAGCTGAGGCCAGCAGGTGGCTTGAGCTCAGCCTGGGCAATATGGCAAAACCCTGTCTCTACTAAAAATACAAAAATTAGCCAGGCATGGTGGTGTGCCTGTGGTCCTCACCTGAGAGTTCAAGGCTGCAGTGAGCTGTGATCATACCACAGCACCCAGCTTGGGTGACAGAGACCCTGTCTCAAAAAAAAAAAAAAAAAAGAAAAAAGAAAAAAGACATGATCACACAAGTACAATCCAAAACCTCTTTTAAAAAAAAAAAAAAAAAAAAAAGGTTATATAAGAAAGATGTCATTAATTGAACTCCCTTCCCACATACACACCAAAATGAATGATTACAGAAAATCCTAATGCTGGAGAAAGACATCTCTGAGTTTCAGTTTTCTTATCTAAAAAAAATCACAATAAAAATACTTGCCAGCTTGAACTTGTGACCTCTGAAATTCTTTCCAAATTAGTTTTTCTGATTCTGGGTAAGATATACTTATTATAAGTTCAAGGTGTCACATCTACTAGGAGTATATGAATTTTCATAAGTAATGAAGAGCCTTCAAAGCTCAATGGGGTGAATCTCTAAGGATGAAATGTCACACAGCCTGACAGGTTTGTGGCGGACATGTATGTGTGTGTTGAGGGGAGGGGGAAAGTCTTCCCACCACCCTTAAATCGTACTGCCGTTTTCCAAGGAATCCCTAACAAAGAGTTCTCAAGCTTAGCTTCACATTAGAATCTAGGGAGCTTTAAATAATCCTGATGCCCAGGCCACACCGCAAACCAATGAAATCAGGATCCCCGGGGATGGAATCTGCACATCAATATTTTTTACAGCTTCCTAGGGAATTCCACTGTGCAGCCAATGAGGAGCAACACCACCTCATGCCTTTAGTTCACAGAGGAGAAAACTGAGGCCCTCCGAAGTTAAATGATTGTGTTTATAGGTCAAGTAGTCAGTGATGAAGTCAAGACAAGAGTCCAGGTCTCTCAGCTCCTAATTTTCTTCTTTTCACCATACTCTTGTCTTCCTACCGCTCCTTATTTCATATTGTTGCCTTTGAATTGGCCTGTGAGGTTAATTTCAGATCTTTCATTAGGTACTTTTACATACCCCATGCAAAGATGTGAGCAGCCTCTCCCAGTGCAATTTTCGCGTATTATTTTCATCTTCACAGGCACTGTTTTTCTAGGCTTGCCAACTTACAGGCCACCCTAATTCTTCCATTTTATTAATGAGAAAATTGAGGCCCAGAGAAGCTAAGTGGCTAGCCTAGAATTACTCCAGCAAAGAGTAAAGCCCAGAACTGACATTGTTTATCATCTTATCTAAGTTGCTTCTACTCTTCCAAGCCCCCAACTTTGATGATGGGAGTTCCCTGCAGGAGAACTGGCACCTTTCATCAAAAAGCTAAAACACATTTGTCAGAGGAATAGAGGAGCTGAAAGAGGATCAGGTAGTGGCTGCTATTGCAGCAGCTATCTTTTTATGTTTGGAGATCAGAGGAGAGTCCAAAGCACTGCTGCAATGCACAAGTTATTGCTTATATGCTAACTCAGCTGGTTTGCTGGGCAGCAACCCAGCCCACAGCTTCTCCTGCAGGACACTTCTTTCACTGAAGTTGGAAGCCTGGGAGCAGTGAAAGGCCACTGCAGGTTTTTCTTCCTTATGGGTTCCAGTTCAGCCTCACAGGTTCCAGATTTCCCTTGCTTTCCCCTCAAGTCCACTCTTCCTTCCTAACATCCTGCTTTTTGAACTGCTGATTCTAGCACCAGACACAGAAACAACAAACAATAGCCTCAAATCGACTATGTACCATATTTTCTTTATCTGGTCTATCATGGATGGGCATTTGGGTTGGTTCCAAGTCTTTGCTATTGTGAATAGTGTTGCAATAAATATACATGTGCATGTGTCTTTATAGTAGAATGATTTATATTTCATTGGGTGTATACCCAGAATTGGGATTGCTGGGTCAAATGGTATTTCTGGTTCTAGATTCTTGAAGAATCACTATACTGTGTTCTACAATAGTGGAACTAATTTACATTCCCACCACCATGGAATACTATGCAGCCATAAAAAGGAATGAGATCATATCCTTTGCAGGGACGTGGATGAAGCTGGAAGCCATCATCCTCAGCAAACTAACACAGGAACAGAAAACCAAACACCACATGTTCTTACTCCTAAGAGGGAGTTGAATATTGAGAACACATGGGCACAGAGAGGGGAACAACACAGACCATGGCCTGTTGGGGGTCGGGGGTAAGGGGAGAGAACTTAGAGGACAGGTCAGTAGGTGCAGCAAACCACCATGGCACAGGTATACCTATGTAACAAACCTGCACGTTCTGCACGTGTATCCCATTTTTTGTTTTTTTTTTCGAATTAAAAAAAAATCTAAAAGAAAATTGACTATGTAACCAGTTCTGATAATTACACATGGCCAAACCCGCATAGTAAATATTACATTTACATCTCCTAGGGGTTATGCTTTTTTTTTTTGACTGGAACCCTGTCTCACAGAGGTGCTAGGATTCTATAATTAGAATCAATTGGCATCACTATTTTAGCCATGACTCCCTTTTGTCTTCAGGCAAAAAACTGGAATTGGAAAACCCAAGATCTGCCAACACTGGCTCTTCATGACCTTTTGACAGCCTGCTGAGAAAGAGAAGCGAGTGTCCCCTCTCTATGTTGTCACTGTCTCCATCCCTGTCTATTACGTCTTATAGTTGCCTGTTTTGCACATTTGCTTTTACCTGCCTGGGCATGCGGCTGTAGTTTGCATCCTCCAGTCAGCTCAAATTCGACCAATGTTCAGCTTTTCCCATAACCTTTTTCTGATACCCATTTGACCATTTCTCTGATTTTTTCATGTTGCAGATTTCCATGACTTTTCTATGTCCTCAAGCATGCTTGCATTGCTACTAGCTTTCTCACTTGTTCCTCTCTTTACTTTTTGTCAAAATTTGAATCCTTGAGTTTAGAAGGTAATCATTCTTAAACCTCTTTTTATCTATGGAAGGAGTAAGACAGAGTTAGGATTGTAGTACAGGCTCACTAAATAGCTGTTAATAGCTCTTTATTGAAGGCCCATTGTTTATGTATTACTATGTTTGTTGGGTTGAAAGAGTGCTGATAATTTGCCTTTGTGCACATGCTTTAAACAGGGCAATAGCATTAACCTAGAGCAACTGCTGTCTGCCTTTAGGACGTCTTCATAACACTCACAGATCTGGTTAATTTTGTTAATTAGTTGAAGACAGACAATGACTACACACACACAGTCACACACACAAACATCCATACACACACATACACACTGCAAACTTTTATAGCCACAGTATTTTGAAAACGAAATACTGTATATTAATGACTCAATATTAGAGAATAGCTTTCTTTTAACAATTTCTTTAAATTATTTAAAGAAAGCTATTCTACTATTGAGAATAGCTTGAAAATTCTGTTTTTAGAGCAATATCAGTAATCCATTTTCAAAAAACATTATAATACATTATATGAAATACTTTATTTAATCTTGCTCTTACAGTGTGAGAAGATGGACTTGTTTTTAAAAGTTGCAACCTGCAAATTATTAGCTTTTTATACTTATATTCTATGTCTACAAATGCTTATAGAATAGTTCTGTACATTTTAAATTTGGGTAATTATGTTATAATTGTGATCTATTGTGAAAAAGAGATATAGGCCAGGTGCGGTGGCTCATGCCTGTAATCCCAGCACTTTGGGAGGCTGAGGCAGGCGGATCACAAGATCAGGAGATCTAGAACATTTTGGTCAACATGGTGAAACCCCGTCTCTACTAGAAGTGCAAAAGTTAGCCAGGCATGGTGGCACATGCCTGTAATCCCAGCTACTTGGGAGGCTGAGGCAGGACAATCATTTGCACCCAGGAGTTGGAGGTTGCAGTGAGCCAAGATTGTGCTGCTATACTCTAGCCTGGGCAACAAGAGTGAAACTCCATCTCAAAAAAAAAAAAAATTACTTAATACTTGAAAAATAGAAAACAATTTACTTATCTACAGTTGCAGTTTTTCATTTCAGTATAAATATGTGCATGAACTCTCTCTCTCTCTCTATCTATATATATGCTCATTCCATATATGCAGATTTATAGTCTACTTAATTTTTACTTACAAATATAATTTTACAGTAAAACATAATTTTTTAATGTTCAATATTTTATCCCACGAATATAACCAGCGTACTTCAATCTCCTGCTGTAGAAGATCTGATTTATAAGTAATGGTTCAGCAAATTTCCTTGCTCATCTGTCTATCTGCCCATGTGTTTTTTTGTTTTTTTTTTTGAGATGGAGTCTCGCTCTGTCGCCCAGGCTGGAGTGCAATGGTGCAATCTCGGCTCACTGCAACATATGCCTCCCGGGTTCAAGCAAGTTTCCTGCCTCAGCCTACTGAGTAGCTGAGATTACAGGTGCCAGTCACCATACCTGGCTAATTTCCGTATTTTTAGTAGAGGTGGGGTTTCACCATGTTGTCCAGGCTGTATCAAACTCCTGATCCCAGGTGATCCACTCACCTCGGCCTCCCAAAGTGCTGGGATTACAGGCATGAGCCACCACGCCCGGCCTGCCCATGCTTTTAATAGTAATTTTAGGATAAGGATTTTTAAGGTAAAGTTGCTTAAAATATAAGTGTATTTTAAAGCTTTTATTACATATCTTCTGTTTGTTCTCAGAAAGAGTATACCAATTACATATTCGTAAATAATTTATCCTGCTTTTTAATTTTTGACAACTAATAAGAACTATATATAATTTTTAATTTTTCATTTTCTTGAGGAAAATACACATTTTTACACCTGAGATAACTTAAGATTTGATGTGTTGAAACATGCATTTCTTTAGATAGTGATAGCAAATATTGTTTTCAGAAGAGGGGAAAAAAAGCATGATTTTAAAATGAGAGAAACAAAGTCCAAGCAGGAAAATTGCAAAATAATACTTTTTCTATTCAAAATCAGTGGTGGGTAGGGGAGTGAGATCTACCCAAAGTGGGGATTAAGCATCTCTGGATAGCAAATAGAGAGTAAGACTCTGCTAACAGCTTTGGCTAGAACTCTGAAAATGTTAGCTCTTTTAATTGATAAGGCACCAAACCAAACTTTATATATCCAAGACTGATAAACGAAGTTAGAGTAGAAACATCAGTAGATATTTCTACAATTTTATTTAGCTCAAAATGAGATCCTTGAAGATGAAGATGGTGAATAGAATAGCTTTGTTATGAGAAAAAGGGGGAAGGTCTGGCAAATTACTCAGAAATTATACATTCATCTATGCTAATTTCATTTGAAAGGGAAACTGTATAAGTTTTTTGTGCAATCAGGCAGAGCTGCACTAGGTATGATGGAGATCAGCCCTATGCTCACAGTCCTTGGCTCATCAGAATTCTTTGAAGACATCATTACTGTGAAGCTGCTAAGCTGTCTTCAGAAGAGAAGAGGAAGCACAGAGTAGGTGCTGTTATTGCTTTGAATGGAACTCAGCTTGCTTGTGTGGGTTTGGAGTTGATATCATCTACTGAGACAAGACTTAACTGTAGTCATAAACAGTCTGTGAATGACTTGGGTCCTTCTGAAGTGCTGTATATGGGAAATTTCTTTTTAACTCTCCAACATTTGGTAAGAAAGATCTTCCAACAAACGGAATTGCCTTTCTATTAAATAATTAAAAAGACTTGTGAACATGGCAGTTTTAAACAATGGGCTAGTATGGCAAATGTGTGAGGATGCTTGCAGACATCTGAACCCACAGTTTCTCCAGTACATCTGGGGACCTCTGAGAGGCAGAATAGTCTGAAGGTTTATTATGGCCCAAAGTTCAAAGAAAATACAAGAGGGGAATATTTAAATGGCAGAAGAGAGATAAAGTATAGCCAATCATTCTCTCAGGAAGTCTTCTAAGAACAGTGCTCTTTTATGCACTCTTCACTCTCAGCTTGAGTCTTTCTTATATCTAAGGTCCCTTGGGCCCACAAAACGGGGCAGAAATTTTCCTAGCCAATAAAATGCTTGACATTTCTCTTCTGACATGCAAGGAAATAGAACAGTCTATCATTTCCTGCTTTAGAACTAACTGGAAAAAAAAAGGAGCATGCCATGTAATTTACCCTCAAGTATCAATTTCAACACAGTGAACACTATGTTAAAAAAAAAAAAAGGAAATGTCAATTATCTACCTGAGATAGTTGGTATATACCCTTTTGTTCCATGGACCCAGTCTTGGCCACTCTAGCAGTTCTTTAAACCAAATGAAACAAAAATACAAAAACATTAACAAAACCCTCCTTGAAGATCTGAGTCACTAAGTCACTGTCCTAATTCAAGAATCTATCTGAATTGCTTCTATTGTCGATTTTCTGTCCTAGTTTAGATCTAACTTTCTGTAATCCAGACCTAGTCATTGTGAAATTGAATAACCACAGAACATTTACCAGTTCAAATGGTGGAGCCTCTCAGAAAAAGGCTCAATTACTATTTAAGCTAAGCATGCAAACGAACAATCCTGCGTCTGGGATTTCCCTTGAATAACCCATTCTGCCTGGGAAACAGCTTCCTGCCTTTGGCTGCATCTGAAGCATTCCTCAGGGCATCCTTAGACAGAGTGTCCTGCCCTGGATTGATGGGCATCGGGTGCACAGACACTTGGTTGCACCTGCATGCCCAGATGGTGCCCACAATCTGTATTTATTTTCAGAAACCAAAGACAATAGGATTCCATTTTATTAAGCCACAATCCTAGTTACTGGAGAACACTGAGATCAAAAGTATCGGCACTGCAACCAGCTTTGGCAAGCCTCTGGGAAGAACATGTCTTTTCTGGCCTAGTTGAGTGTGTCTGCAATATATTTCCTTAGTTCAAATGGGGTCACCCAACCATAATTCTTCACTCTAGTTTCTTTTTAATAATCTAACCTTATCTTTTATCTGGATATGCCCAGCTCTGAGTTACTGGAGAAGCTGAAATATTTTATAGGGGATAAAAGAAAGACAATTATGGGCACTATGCTAAACTGTTTCTTGTGACATCAACCACCCTTTGTGAGAGGGTTATGATGGTCGAGGGGGTAACACAGTAGGTGAGAAACGGGAGAAGAGGGTTTGTCAGGATTGTTTGTGTTCCCCAATAAATCAATAATGAAAGACTTGAGAGTCATTTTAAAAGCAGAAAAGCAGAGTTCAGCCAGTGGGAATGTTCCTACAATTAGGCAAAACGAGCAACTGTGCATGTTTAATTACCATAAATTTTCTTGACCACTTCAGCATGGAGAATTGGTTTTCCAATATTTGTGCTCTCACATAACATCTCTTTCTATGCTATGTCTTAAAGAAACCAGTTTCTCATCAGATTTCTGTGTGTTTCTTGTAACACTACTAAATTGAAAGCTCTTTGAAGGCGATTGCAAGCTCTTATAGAACCCTCAACAGTGCTCTGTAAACATGGTAAACTTTCATCAGTTTTTTTGATATCTCATTGGTATGATTTTATGGACGTTGGATAACTCATCATACTCCAGCACACATTCGAATACTTTCCATCTTAAACGTAAGTCATACCACTTGATTTCCCAACATAAGGCTTCATTTCTTTAGGCTTGGAAATTTCTCAATCTTTAACCATGTCCAGTTAAAAATGCAAATATCCCCGGGTAAAGTCCACTGTGTCCTCTTATGGCAATGGGTGCCTACTCACCTAAGATACTTCTCTTTTGAAGGTTTTTTTCTTCTAGTGTCTTCTTTATTTTCTGGAGAAAGGATGTAGAAGATATAAATATTTTAATTTTCCTTGCAAGGAGCTTAAAATCATTGCCACTTTGTATCAGTATACCAACTCAAAAATTTTATTCTAGCTCATATTTATGATATTTTTGACTTGTAACTTTGATGCAGGCAAGTATCTGTGGCTTAAAAACCAAATTTGACTCATTTTTTAAAAAGTCCAGAGTAATTTCACTTAGGCTCAGGATTGTTCCTTTGTATGCTTATGTTAAATAGTAATTTATCCCTTTTCTGAGAGCCTCCATCATTTGAACTACCATGGTGTTCTGCTTTGGTACTTAGGAGAAAAAGCATTATTTTTTATAAAAACTAATAAGACAAGTGATTACTCAAAGCAGTTATGGTCTGTATTTCCCTATTACGCATAGATATTCAATGCTGGAAAAAAATTAAAAATTTCACAATTTCCAAAAATTTATGCTCCAATTGCTTTAATCTGCAAGGGAGATGTCAGGATTGCAATAGAGGAGGAGGCCTGTTTCTAATTGAGAAATCCCTGTCCTGCTCACCAGCCTTGCTGTCTGTGAATCTGAAGCCTTTTAAAATTTGGGGAAATTCATTCCCTTGCTCTTCACTTCATTATCTTAAGTTCATGAATGTTCTCCACTCTTCTCTGGCTCTTTCAAGAATAATTAGTACACTCATCAATTTTCCTGTCCTGGCTCATTTGACAAACAACTGCCATATGAGTCAAATGTTTGCATTCTGTGCTGAGCAGAATTGAGGGGCAGTTTCTAAATCTGTAGGTTTCACAGCAGTGGTACTCCCAGGAGAGTCATAAGTGAATTTGTGGCAATGCAAGCAGCTCTGGACGGCTGACAGGGTTGTGTTACATCTTTGAATTGGCCTTTCATTTCAGTGATTAACAGGTGAGGTTCAGGAAGTCTTTTGTTTCAGCTCCAATTAATTCAACAGCCTACTTTACTTTGTTCCTGTCTATGAAACCAGAATACCAGGCTTCCAGAAGAATATTTCTGCACATATATTTTAGAAATGACAGATCTAGAAAAATCAAATCCAAAGCTTGGTAGTAAGCATAATTTCCTGGGTTTTTAAAATAATTTAGTAAACAGAATAAATTATTTCAAGCTATATATCTCCCTAAAAACTCTTAATATCACATTGTAAATTATGATTGTTAAGCAATAAGATGAATCCTAAATCAGCCCTTTTCCTGATTTTCTTCCTTTTCTCCCCAAGTACCTATACCTGGGCAATATAGTTGCTATTGCAAAGGATGATTATAAAGGAGAGTGGGGGATATAATAATATAATTCGTTAATATTTGTTTTCATAGAGGGTTAACAAACCGCAAGGGTGAGCAGGCAAGATAACTCTTTTGGGAAGTTTCTCCAAATTGCATTTCTGTCTCTTCATTCATCAAGCATATGTGACATACCTACTGCATACTGAGTATTACAGTTGGCTGTGTGTGAGTACTAAGAAAAAACTACATTGTTTCTGCCTCTTTGAGAATGAGAGACACACCAGTGACACATAAAGAGTAATACACGTAGCTTAAAGGGTCAAGGAATTAAAAATAGAAGAAATGGCACCCTGGAGTTGAGGCTATCAGAAGTTTCTTGACTTTTAAGAAAGAAAAAGGAAACATATTGAAGGCAAAAGACACAGAAGCAATGAGAATCAAGTATGTTTACCAGAAGGGTAAGGCTGAGTCAGTGGTACATACTGGGAGGAGTAGGATGTCATTTAAATGGCTATGGAAGCTGTTATTCACAGGTTAAGAATAATGGAACTCATAGTGTCAGTGAAACTCCAGCTTCTCAATCAGGACTCTGATGTGGATAAAGCTTTTGTACCTTTTCTCACTGCCATCTGAATCAGACTTGATGTTTAGGAACAGTTAAAGCTCACGTATGAAAGGACAATTTGGACAAACTAATCAAGCATTAGTAATATGAATAATCAAGCGAGTGCTCAAAATCATCTAACGTTGGTTTTTTATCCTGAGATTAATATTAATTAAAATTGATCAATACTAATAAATTTGTTTAATGGTTCCAAGTAACTTTAAATATTGAGTTCCTTTGGCCATCCATGTTTCCAAGTGATCTTCCTTAATAATTATGAGGCAAATTTATTACCTGAGATGTGATCAAATCCAGACATCTAAGACAGGAAATCTACAGAGCAGGTTATTGACATATTCTATTCCTTATCATGACACTTAAAGCCCTGGAAAATTAAGGGCTTCTTATTCACAAGTTTATGGGATTCACTGGAACCAACAATGACCTTGTAATCCCTTTAGTCAATATTCAGAGAAATCTTGCCAACAATATAACTGAAAGCAGAGCTGTCATTATAAAATCTAGATTTAAAGTAGGGATTTATGATTGGTACAATGTTCACGATATGCATTGCAATTTGAATTAGGCTATGATATAGCTTGACATTCACTGGAGATATTTTAAAAGCAAAACTTGGCTTTAGTTTTAGTCAATAGTTTCTTTATCTAAAACAGAAGAAAGTATTTATCACTGCATCAATCAAAGTTTCCGAGATTTTAGAATGTGCAATTATTAATGGACTCAGGGGAGACTTTGCACATTGTCTACCTAAAATGACTTTAATGTTATTTTTATTTTTAATGTGAATACCAAAGTTATTTGATTATAGCAACTTTGCCTTACACTTACTCAAGAACAGATACATGATCCTGCTTTTCAGCTGAGTTTAAAGTTTAGAGAGATTCCCAAGTGTAAGTAAACATTGTAATCAATACCACCCTTTTGACAAGACTCAGGGAAATAAATTTAAAAAATGAAACATAAATTTTTCTTCTAAAATGAAACATAAATTAACAAGATTTTCAAAATGTAGTTTTCGTGATGTATTTTGGCTGCATCCTCAGTTATGTTTTCAAAACATGAAAATTAAACTAGAGCATCTTGAATTGAGAATCCAGCAGACTTTGGAATCAGTAGGAACATTTCCATATGCTATAATTTTCTGGGCATTATTTTGATGTTAATTTATTCTTTTATATATATTTAGTACTATTTTGTACTGGTTATGAAAAATTATAGCACACATAAAGAAATGGGAAGAAAACTACTTGCCACTATCCATTCTCCCATTATCTCAAGATATTTTTTCCAAGTTTTCAGACCATTTGGGCCATGATTCTTTTATTTTCCCCACACAATCTAAAGAAGGTTTCAATTGGAATCTAAAGGTAGATTCAGCTTAAAATACAGTTGGGTTAGTCTAGGTTGATTATTGATGAAAATTTAGAAATAATCAATATGTACCCCCCCACATACACCCAGCTTTTTAAGGTTAGTATTTCAAGTGGGCTGCTTTGGGTAACTCTTGATTTTCTTTGAAGGACAGGGCTCCTAAAATAGTTTTTAACTCAATAAAAAGATTGTTCTTGATTTCAGAATGTCATAGAACTATAGAGGCAATGAGAATGAAAGAGTTGAAGTAATCCAATGCCCAACTTGATTTCAGGAGTCAGAAGGAAGAAGGCAAAGAGTGCAAATAAGGATACATGTGTGGCCAACATTTAAGCCACTCTTAAGAGTTTATACATTCTGTAGAGAAATGGTGTGTGTGTGTGCATGTGTTTGTGTGTGTGTATGTGTGTGTGTGAATCTAATCCTGTTAGAGTCTTTGAAAACCACATTTACTATGGACAGAAAAACCAATTCAAATTAAATGGACAACACAAAAGAGAGGCCAGTGTTACACATAATTCCTCCATGTGCTTAGCAAGGTATGGGTTCCTCCTCTTGCTGTAAATGGGGATATATTGCAAATATTATGAACAGAGAACAGAGGACAAAAATAAACTAACAGAAAGAGTTAAAATGATCTCCACATTGGCTGCCTGTGAGAACTGCAGTGGTTTGTTGCTCCTATTACCAATAATGACAAGCATGATAGGAGCATGGCCTTGGGGGCAAATAGCAAGCTTTATATTTGTCTATAGGATGATATGTTTGCAGATTGTGAAACACTTGGGCAAAAATATCTGAAAGCTTAAAATGCAGGCCTAGACAAGGGAAGTAGTAAGATTGGCTTAGAAAGGTAGTCTGGGAATGATCTACAAGATAATGCTGTTGTAGGGAGAGTGTAGTTTTCTGCTAGGGAAAAGGAGCTCTGGGCACCATTTACTCCAGGAGCCAAGCCAAGTTGGAGCCAGTCCCAGACACAGGGGCAGCAAGATGAGGTAGGAGTGCAGAACGCACTTTCCTGGAGTCTAGAATTTCAAAATTCTGTATCTGTACTATTCCTGCCTCCTCCTATGGTTTGCAATTCAGAAGCTTAAAACTAACAAAAGACAAAAAATATTCCTGAAAGCAAAGAGAAGACAAATGCCTACAAGAATGAGGACAAGCAATCAGAAGATGGAGGTGCTCACACAGGCCAAGTACAAAGAGGGTGGGTGCATGGGATGTTCATCAGATATGTGTAGGTTACATTATTCTGTCTTAGGTTATTTGCCACAGCATTTTCATGTGCCACTTGAAGTACATGTTTGATTCAGGATTTAATTGTACTTCTTTTCATTGACACTATGAATCAGCATTTCAGGTCTGGTTTTCTTTTCTGTGCAGAACACGTTGATAATTTCTGGGTAGTATAGAAGACAACTTCAAGAAGTTGGCAGTCTGGCTGAGAAACTAAGACTGATAAAGAAACACTGAATACAGGTTAGAAATGTGCATAGTTAATTACTAAATTACGAGAATTATAAGTCAGTTGTTGTTACAGAATTTCACAATTTGCAGAATCAGTGCAGGCTAGAAAAATAAAGGGTTCAAGGAAGAAGAATATGAGCTTGGCTTTGAGGGATGAGAAGGATATGACTGACAGGAAAGGAGAAGAGCATTACAGGTATGGGAAAAAGCACTAAGGTGGGACCAAAGATGGTATATTAGAGGTCTTGTCAGATAACCAGGCTCTCAAGAACAGGTGTATATCTAAAAGCAGTGGGACCTAAAGTTACCTAGTTTAAGGAGAACTCAAAAAGCCTAGATGAAGAGTTTAAATTTCAAGCTGTGTCTAGGCAACTCACCTGTCTTCATTTTGGAAGGTGAGGTTTTGTTGCAGCTGACAAGGTGCCTGATTTGGAGGATTTAGGAGCTTCTGTGAGGTTGTGGGGCCAGGCTCCCTTCCCACACCACAGCTAATGAAAAGGTCGCTGTGCTGAAGTTCCCTTCACCTCACTGGAAATGCTCCATGTCCTACCAGCAGCCAACAGCTGGTCCTGGGAGCTGCAGCTCTACCATGCCAGGACCAGCACTATCCTGCAGCTCTTCCTCTCCTCCAGAACCTATAAACTATGATTCTAACACTCAGCTAAATCAAAGCCTTATGCATAAGACTTGGCAATTATGTAAGTATCTTAAATGAAAGTTACAAATTTAACTCTCAACACAGAATGCTTCATGCAGTAAATGGCAATAAATGGACTATGTGTCTTATTTCTCTGCAACCGCATACTCTAATTTATCCATTCCATCTTGAATTTTCTTTCTACCACTTAAATACCGTATTAGTTTGTTTTCATACTAGTATAAATAATACCCAAGACTGGGTAATTTATAAAGGAAAGAAGCTTAATTGACTCACAGTTCCACATGGCTGGGAGGCCTCAGGAAACTTACAGTCATGGCGGAAGACAAAGGAGAAGCAAGTACCTTCTTCACAAGGCTGCAGAAAAGAGAGAGAGAGAGCAGGGGAAACTGGCACTTATAAAATGATTGGTTCCTACAAGAATTTACTATTACGAGAGCAGCATGGGGGAAACCACCCCATGATCCAATAGCCTCCTACCAGCGCTCTCACTCGACACGTGGGGATTAGAGTAGGAGATGAGATTTGGGTGGCGACACAGCCAAACCGTATCAAATACTATTATACTTTTAATTTTCTTTTTAGGAATAAAACCTGCTTCTGGCTTCCAGTTACCAACAATAATTTGCAAAGTGTGATCCCCTGACCAGCAGCATTAGCATCACCTGGGAACTTACTGGAAATGTACATTCTTGACCCCACTCAGACCTGCTGAATCGGGAATTCTGCAGGTGGAGTTCAGCAATGTGTAGTTCAAAAAGTCATCCAGGTGATTCTCAGGAGTGCTTGAGTAGAGAACTACTCACCTGCAGGTACAGTGATGACTCCTTAAATATCATTCAAGGCTCTTCACGGTCTTCCTAACTTTTGCAGCCTCATTTAGCCCTAGGCTGCCACCCAACTACCACACTGAGGACATTTGTATTATACGAGACACATGCACAATTTTCAGAGTCTCCTGACCACACCAGGCTCTTTGCTATTGTATTATCTCTACTATCTTGTCTAGACCATACTTCTCTCACTCTAGCAAACCCCTACTTTTCTTCCCAAGTTTCAACATTACCTCCCCCATAAAGACTTCCTTGATTCTGGCCAGCAGTTACTCTCTGCTATATTCCTGAAATCTTTTTTTATATTCTGTGAATAAAATAATTATCAAAATGAATTGAATGCTGTTTACATGTGTCTAGGCTTAAGGACGGGATTCTTGTATTCAAGGAAATACTTAGGAGCTAGCAAAGTGTTGGGCACATTGCTAAGACTCAGTAATGCTTGTTTAACACGCAAAGACATGATTTAACAAAGCAACAATTTTATATTCAAATCACCAAATTAGTTTCCAATTGAAGATAAAATGACATCGCCTCTCCAGCCCCAATTTCCCATGTGCTGGTTGTTACAGTTTTTGAAAAGTGGTAAACATCAAGGAATGTATCTATATGAACTCTGTGGATTCTTTTCCTTATCAGCAATGACTGACTCAGTGGCAGAGGCAGGCCACCCACAGTATACTGAAGCAGCAGTTTGCTACCAGCAATGATTTGGTTAACCTTTGATTAAACATAGGAATTTAAAGCATGAAAAGGTCTGGAACCTGACACAACCCTTTGACACCATGCTGTCTGTCATTAATGATAATCCACCATTAGATGTTCAGCTTTGAAAATGGAATTAGACGACTTCAGTTTTCAACCCTAACCCTGATGTACTGTAAAGTGAACCCTGCTGTTTGGAGACTTCCTGATTTACTGCTTTGCCTTTTAACTATTTTCAGGCAGATGGGGAGTAGGGGGAGGGTAAAGAAGTCCAGGGATCAAGTGAGTACAAACAAGGCATCTTAACCACCATCAAGGGAAGAAACTTTCTGCTTAGATAAGTCACCAGGTCAAAACAGCTTTATTCCCACAGTTGATTTTATCTTCTTATTCTTTTTTTTTTCCAAACTAGGTGTAAGAATTTTCTTGCTGGGACATCATGCAAGAAATATTTGGTATCCTTTTACACTTCCTTTTAAAAACAACAGCAATAATGTTAGAGCTCCCTGGGGTCCCTCGTCTCCAACGTTTTTTTTCCTCCTTAGCCATAATGTATTGGTGCAGCTGAAGGCCCCACACCCCATTTCATGCATAGCACAGTGTTCCCAGCAGGGTACAGTACATGCCTAAATGCTTGTTGAATGAACAAACGACGAAATCTGCCTCCTAGTTCCATAGCTGTGGTTTACACATAAAAGCACATTTCAGACAGCAATAAAACTACAAGCAACTGACCTAGACCTCTTCCTGTTAACAGTCGACTTGTTTAGTTCACTTCCTTTTTCTGGCTTTTGAATCCCTGGCTACCCCTCCCTACTCCCACCTCCCAGGCTTTTTGGCTAATTGGAGTTGAGAATCTCTCTCAACTTAGCTCAGTTGACTCCTGGGATTTCAGTTTTCCTAAAAACATTGCTGAGAGACTCCTCCTCCAGTATTTACCCTGCAGAACCCTGGTGGAGAAGCAGAGTTCATCTCTCCCATCCCCTGACACGAGAGAGATGTGGGCATCATTTCCCACCTACCTAGGTGAGAAGGACTGGGGAGAACTGTATTTTCTTTGGATCCTTCTCAGATATTCTGATGGATCATTTGTGCTCTCTTTCCCAAATGTGATTACATCATTTCACTGCCATACAAAGACTTTCCAAACTGTAGTAACCCCAGTGAAATTTTTGTTTCAGGAAAGGGGATATGATATTGGCATTACCACTATAGCAACTACAGAAGCATTACAGTACTTTGAGAATCTGTAAGCTATTCCAGATTAAATTACCTGGCCACTGTGCTGGGAAATGTACTATATTTAACAAACACAACAGACACTGTTCTATGTGCTTCATATGTATTAATTCACTTAAATTTTAAAACAATGTAAGAGGCAGGTACTATTGTAAGCCCCATTTTAAAAAGAGGAAAGTGAGACAGAATTACTCACCCAAGATGAAACAGGTAATGAATGACAGAGTCGAGATCCAAATCTAGCTAAGTACTCCAGCTACAATCTGTGCTCATAACCATTTTACGTTGATTCTCTACCTGATTCCATGTATTAGTTAGCATTCTCCAGAGAAACAGACATGGATTATACATTATATATATGACATATGAGAGGAGATTTATTATGAGAATTGGTTCACATAATTATTGAAGCCAAGGCATCCCACCATCTGCTATCTGCAAGCTGGAGGACTTGGAAAGCTAGTGGTGTAACTCAGTCTGAGTCCGAAGGCCTGAGAACTGGGGAGCTGACGGTGTAACTCCCAATGATGCAAGTCCTGCAGTCCCGAGGACTGAGAACTAGGAGCTCTGATGTCCCAGAGCAGGAGAATATGGATGTCTCAGCTCAAGAAGAGAGATAATTTACCTTTCCTCTGCCTTTCTATTCTATCTGTGCCCTCAATGGATAAGATGCTGCCCATCCACACTGGTGGGGGCAAATCTTCTTTATTCAACCTACTGACTCAAATGCTAAACTTTTCTGGAAACACCCTCACAGGCACACCCAGAAATAATGTTTTAGTATCCTTTAGCCCAGTCAAGTTGAGAGGCAAAATTAACCATCACAATCCATCTGGCATTTCTCAAAGCAGCTTGAGTAATAGACATATTATTCAATGATATCATTAAATATAGCTGCTGATAAAATAATAACAGAATAAATGTTTTTACTAATAATAAGAGGAAAAATAAGATAATTTCTCCTATTATTTGAGAGTATTGTCCATGTTCTGGTATATACATACCCTCATATATATATATATATATATATATATATATATACATATTAGACACAGTTTTGATATTCATTTTTAAATGAGATCACTATAATATTTACTGTGATACAGAGGCACTATAATGTTATTTTTTTCTTTGTGGTAAACATAAAACCATCAAATTTGCCATTTTAACCGTTTTATTTGTATAATTCAGTGGCACTAATTATATTCACAACATGTGTAACCATCACTACTGTCTACAATTTTTTATTATCCCAAACAGAAACCAGTAAGCAATAATTCCCCACTTCCCTCTTTTGTAGCCACTAAGTTAAGTTCTATCCCTGTGAATTTGTCTATGCTAGATATTTCACATAAGTGGAATCATACGATATTTGTCCTTCTGTATGTGACTTATTTCACTTAGTGTGATGTTTTCAAGATTCTTCCATGCTATGCATGTATCATAACTTCATTCCTTGTTACGACTGAATAATATTTCATTGTGTGTATTTAACACATTTTGTTAATCTGTTCATCTGTTGATGGACATTTGGACTGTTTCCAACTTTTGGCTATTGTAAATAATGCTGAGATGAATATTGGAGTACATGTTTCTGTTAAAGTCCCTGTTTTAAATTCTCTTGGAATTGTTAGGTCATACAGTTTTTTGAGGAACCACCAAACTGATTACAACAGCATCTCTACCATTTTACACCTCCACTAGTGATGTATGACAGTTTCAATTTCTCTGCATGTTCACCAGCACTTGTCATTTTCTGTTTTGTATTTTATTATGCCATTTTATAAGGATGAAGCGGTATCTCATTGTGGTTTTGATTTGAATTTTCCTAATGGCTATGATGTTGAACATATTTTTAAGTGCTTATTGGTCCTTTGTATATCTTCTTGGGAAAATATATATTCAAGTCATTTGCCTATATTTTAATATAAATGTTAAAATATTTATTTTTCTGTTATTGAGTGGTGGAAGTTCTTTATATATTGTGGATATTAATTCTTTGTCAGATGTGTTATTTGTAAACATTTCCTTCCATTCTGAAGGTTGTCTTTTTGCTTTCTTGATGATATCCTTTGCACAAACATTCTTGATTTTGATGGTCTAATTTACCTAATTTTTCTTTTGTTACCTGTGCTATTAGTGTCTTATTTAAGAAACCACTGCCAAATCAAAGGTCATGAAGATTTGCTCCCATGTTTTCTTATATTTTATTCAGTTTTGGGTTAATTTTTGTATATGGTCAAAGTAAGAGTCCAATTTCATTCTTTTACATGTGGATATCCAGTTTTCCCAGCACTAATTTTCCCATTTCTTGTTGAAGAAAATGTTCATTCCCTGTGGAATGGTATTGACATCCTTGTGAGAAATTATTTGATCACATATGCAAGGGTATAAATATGTGAGCTCTCTGTTCTATGTCATTGATCTATGTGTCTATCCTTATGCCAGTATCACACTATTCTGATAACCATAGAAAATTAGTATTCACACAACTATATTCTAATCAGCCACTATCAGGCTTGAGGCTTATCAACTTTGTATAGTTAGATCATTTGTGTTCCATAAAAGACTGAGGCTAATTACCCTAAACATGCAATTCTTATGTTAGAGAACTAGAGCTCACTAATATCCAATTTGTTTTCAGTTAGAGAAAATGGAGTTTACAGTCACTCTGCGTTCCTCTTACCTAATTCTAGAAAAATTCTAACCTACTTCTATCTTTATAGATTTATCTTTTTTGGACATTTATATAAATGAAATTATATAATATGCAGTACTTCGTGACTGGTTTCTTTTACTCATCTTATGACCCTCATAAAGCTGTGAGGGTCATATGAATAGTTCTGGCCAGTAGGCTCTTAGCAGACATGATATACAACACTTCTAGGCCAAGGCATAGGAGACTGGCCTTGAGGACCCCATGTCTCTCTTCTCCTTCTTTGGCAACCAAAGATGTGGTGGGATTTAGAGGATCCAGCTACAGAGATGGAGCCCGGCCTGTGTCCCTGGGTGACTACTTGGAACAGAAACCTCCCTCTCGACATTAGCCTATCTTAGATGGACAAGTAGCATGTATGACAAATTTTTTCTTTGTTGTGAAAATATGCCACAAAGATTTGAAAACATATTTGTTAAAATTATTATACGTGTTCTGGATGTGTGGTCCCAGACCAAGTACAGTAGCTTCAACAAGGAATTTACTAGCAATGCAAATCCTCAGGTCTCACTGGGACATGCTGAGTCAAAAACTCTGGGGATGGAGCCCAGCAGTCTGTATTTTAATAATCCCTTCAGGGTATTCTGATGCAAGTTAAAATTTAAATAACACTGCAGTAGCATAATCTAGCCTCTCCTTTCTAATAATAGACAATGAGTTTTTCAACATGTTAAATAACTAAATATAGTCTTTGCAGAGGAAAAGGAAAGCAGTTAACTGTATATTTTTCATTCGACTCTTCCTTACCAATCCTACTACTATCACCTTAGTTCAAGGGGATATTGAGTTTAGCCACAGTACAGTATAGGTAAAGAGGACTATTGAAAGGATATTGTAAATAAAGATTTGGGTCATATTAAACATGATATAGGCACAATTAGTGTTCAATAAATGATGATTGTCTTTCTTTTCCTTTCAGATCCTTGGTACTTCTTGAATAGACCAAGGCACAAACTCCCAATTCTTCCTATGTTCAATTTCTCTTCACTCTAGTTCCCGCATATTAAGATTACACTTAACATTTTGGAGAAAATCAGCTTGATCATATTATTTTTAACAGTTTTATTGAGATGTAATTCAGAAACTATATAACTTACCCATTCAAAGTATACAATTCAATGGTATTTACTACATTTAAAAAGTTGTGCAGCTATCACCACAATCTAAATTTAGAACATTTTCACTATCTATAAAAGAAACCCAGTAGTCCTTATGGTCACTCTCCATGCCCCTTATCTAATTCTAGAAAAATCCTAATCTACTCCTGTCTTTATCAAGTTATTTTAGACATTTTATATAAATGAAATCATGTAATATGCAGTACTTTGTGATTGGTTTCTTCCCCTTAACATAGTGTTTTCAAGGCTCAGCCATACTGTGTCATGTCTCAATACTCCATTCTTTTTTGTGGCTGAATAATATTCCATTTTAAGGTTGTAGTACATTTTGTTTATGCATTCATCAATTAGTAGACATTTGAGTTGTTTCCACTTTTTGGCTATTATGAATAATGCTGCTATGAACATTTGTGTACAAGTTTTGTATGCTCATATGTTTTCATTCCTGGTAATTATCTACTTAGTAACAGATTGTTGGAGTATGTGACAATTCTATGTTCTTTTAATTTTTTTATTTTTATGAATTTATAATAGTTGTACATATTTATGGGGTGCATGTGAAATTTTGATATGCTTACCATTTTGACAAAGTGCCAAAATATTTTTCCAAAGAGGCTGCACCATTTTACATTTCCACCAACAATATATGAGGAGTTGAGTTTCCTTCACCCTTGTCAACACTTATTATTTATATTTATGATTAAGGGAAGCCTAGTAGTTATAGAGTGGTATCTTATTGTGACTTCAATTTGTATTTCTTTAATGATTAATGCTGTTGATAATCTCTTTCTTCGATAATTGACCATTGGTATATTTTCTTTGAAGATATGTCTATTCAAGTCCTTTGCAATATTAAAATTGGATTATCTTTTTATTATTAAATTGTAAGAATTATTCATGTAATCTGGATACATGTCTCTTATTAGCGGTATGATATACAAATGTTTTCTCTCATTCTGTGAGTCGCCTTTTTACTATCTTGATTAAATAATTTGCAGCAAAAAAGTTTTCAATTTTGATGAAGTTCCATTAATGTATTCTCTCCTTCACCACTTGTATTTTTAATGTCATGTCTTAGAAATAATGGCCTAGCCAAAATTCTTGAAGATGTTCCCATACAGAAGTTGTATAGTTTTGCTTTTACATTTAAATCTTTGATCTATTTTGAGTTTTAGGTTTTTTATTGGTTTGTTTATACTGTGAGGTAGGAGTCCAACTTCATTCTTTTGCACCTGGACATCTATATTAGTCCATTCTCATGTTGCTAATAAAGACATACCTGAGACTGGATAGTTTATAAAGGAAAGAGGTTTAGTTGACTCACAGTTCAGCATGGCTGGGGAGGTCTCAGGAAACTTACAATCATGGTGGAAGAGGAAGCAAACATGTCCTTCTTCACATGGTGGTAGGAAGAAGTGCAGAGCTAAAGGAGAAAAAGCCCCTTATAAAACCATCAGATCTTATGAGAACTCACTCACTATATCATGAGAACAGCAGCATGGGGGTAATCACTTCCCTTATTCAATTACCTCCCACTGCATCCCTCCCATGACATGTGAAGATTATAAAAACTACAATCCAAATAATATTTGGGTGGGGACAAACCATATCATTCCACCCCGCCCCCCCCAATCTCATGTCCTCACATTTCAAAACACAGTCATGCCTTCCCAACTGTCCCCCAAAGTCTCAACTCATTCCAGCATTAACCCAAACGTCCAAGTCCAAAGTCTCATCTGAAACAAGGGAAGTCCCTTCTGCCTATGAGCCTGTAATATCAAAACAAGTTAGTTACTTCCTAGTTACAATGTTGGTACAGGCATTGAGTAAATACACCCATTCCAAATGGGAGAAATTGGCCAAAACAAAAGGGCCACAGGCTGTTACTTCAGAGGGTGCAAGCTCCAAACCTTGGTGGCTTACATGTGGTGTTGGGCCTATGAGTCTCCTCATATATTGTTGGTGGAAATGTAAAATGTAAAATCTAATAAGGCAGTCACTAAGCCTTAAAGCTCCAAAATGATCTCCTTTGACTCCATGTCTCACACCCAGGTCATGCTGACACAATAGGTGGGCTCCTATGGCCTTGGGTAGATCCATCCCTGTGGCTTTGCAGGGTGCAGCCCCACTGCGGGCTGCTTTCACAGCTGGTGCTGAGTGTCTGTGGCTTTTTCAGACATATGGTGCAAGCTGTCAATGGATCTATAATTCTAGGGTAGATTCATAGAATTTTGCATGGTCAGGCTGCAAATTTCTCAAACTTTTATGCTATGCTTCCTCTTGAATGCTTTGTCACTTAGAAATTTCTTCTGCCAAATACCATAAATCATCTATCTCAAGTTCAAATCTCCACAGATCTCTGGCAGCGGCAAAATGCCACCAGTCTCTTTGCATGGTAACAGTGACCTTTACTCCAGTTCTCAACAAATTCCTCATCTCCATCTGAGAGTACCTCAGCCTGGACTTTATTGTCCATATCACTATCAGCATTTTGGTCAAAGTGATTCAACATGTGTCTAGGAAGTTCCAAACTTCCCCATATTTTTCTGTCTTCTGAGCCCTGTAAGTCTCTAAAAAGTTCCAAATTTTCCCAAATTTTCCTGTCTTCTTCTGTGCCCTCCAAACGAGGGCCAATATTCAAATTCAGGAAATACAGAGAACACCACAAAGATGCTTATCGACAAGAGCAACCCCAAGACACATAATCATCAGATTCACTAAGGTTGAAATGAAGGAAAAAATGTTAAGGGCAGCCAGAGAGAAAGGTCAGGTTACCCACAAAGGGAAGCCCATCAGACTAACAGCAGATCTCTCTGCAGAAACCCTACAAACCAGAAGAGAGTGGGGGCCAACATTCAACATTCATAAGGAAAAGATTTTCAACCCACAATTTCATATCCAGCCAAACTATGCTTCACAAGTGAAGGAGAAATAATAAAATTCTTTACAGACAAGGAAATGCTGAGAGATTTTGTCACCACCAGGTCTGCCTTACACTTAAAGATTCTTTCACACACAAAGTACTCTTTGGATAAAAACAAGGAATTTGAAATGGTATAAAAGACCTGCATTTTATAAAAGACCTGCATTTTTAGTTCATTTATAATTTTCTATTGATTATTTTTAATTGATTGGAGTCCAACCAATAAGTTGAAATGTTATATATTGACAATATTGTTACTCACTTTCTTTTAACTTTAAATTGCTCTAATATTCTGACATTCTGATGCATTATTTTTGAATCCAATTCTTAAAATACTCTAGACTTTTCACTATTTTGTGTGTTACTCAATTATCACTGATATTTATGTGGCATGTTTCCAGTAAAAGCAAGAGGTGTATAATAGTAAATATTTATAGTAAACAATTCACTTTCATAGATACGAAACAATTTCAAAAAGAAACTACTAAAGAACCAAGAGAAAACAAAACAAAACAAAATTACAAGTAACTTACACAAACCTGAACTTGGGGAAGATAAATTGAATTAATTTGAAAATGTGTAGTTTGTATTCTTTTAACTAAAAGTTAAAACAAGAAAGAAAACAAAAATTATTTTCTTCATTGTGTGTACTATTCAATTAACATAAAAAGGTAAGTTTAGAATGCATGGCTACAGACAAAGGAGTTTTTAACATGAGCCTAATTGAGAGCTTTCTTCCTCCCTTGAAATAAAGATTAAATTACAGTCTTATAGTCTAGGTTCACTTTAAAGAAATTTAAATTTTGACTTTTTTTGGTCTGATTTTTGCTAAAAGATGGAAATCACTATTTTTAAATTGTTGTCTCTGATAACATTGCCCAGAACATTTGCTAAAGATAAATACAATGGAATCAATGCAGTAATATGATATTTCCTGATGGAATACTAAGCTTACCCATCACGGGACACAAATCCCATAATCAACTGGCAGGGTTGCGAAGGTCTTTCTTACATGCTAGATTGATCTGATAATCCATACTATGTTATGACATATTCTGTATATTACAACCTATGTTCTTTTGCTTCTATGGCAAGTGATGGCTTTATACACCGGATTTTGAAGCACTAGGGAAAGAAATACATTGGCAGAATGCTTAGATTTTCATTTTTCCATAAGGTAGAAAAAGCAAGATACTCAACAACTAGTTATGATGATGTGACAAGAGATTATTTAATCGTTCTTGGCATGCTTCTATGTAGCCAAGAAGTAACCTTAACTTGTCTAAAGCCTACACTGATTTAAAAACAAACTTAAATACAGAAATTTATCTTTGTTATTTTAATTAAATAATAGATTTTTTCAGTATAACTGCATGCAAGGCATATGCTCTGTTTCAGTACCAATGTGAAAAAAAATTGCAACTTTTAGTATACAAAAGGATTTTAGTTTTCAGTAATTCTGTTTTAATGATACAAAATTAAATATATATATTTAATCTTGAATTTCTCTATAACGAAATTTAGTTAAGTATTTGCATGTTTTTGTTAAATTTTTTTAGTTTCTTAATTGACTAGTGATTTCTATTGAAATAAGTCAGGGGTTGGTAAACTATGGCCCGTGATTCAAAAGTAATCCATTTACGTTTTCTTTTGTCTTGTGAGCTAATAATTATATTTATTTTCTTAAATTGCTAAAAAAGAATTTTTAGTTATAATAATACTCGTGAAATTTATCTGAAATTCAAATGTTAGTGTCCATAAGTAAAGTTTTATTGGAAGATAGCCATGCCCATTCATTTACATATGGTCTATGGCTGCTTTTGTTCTCTAATAGCAGAATTGAATCACTGGGCCAGAGACCATCTGGTCTACAAAGCTGAAAATAATTTACTCTCTGGTCCTTTATAGAAAAAGTTGGCCAACCTCCGAGACAGTTACCTCTACAAATCTTAGATGACTCCTAAAATGCATATACACACTCACACACAATATACCTGGGTCTGTGCTCTGTGAAAATGTTTTCATTTCAAACACTTTGATTTATGGGAGGTATCATTTAATATTTTGAATATCCAAGTTTTAAAATTATTAGGAAAATAATTCTCTATATTGGTAAGACCATGACAGTTTAAAAAAAAAAAAAACACTAAAAGCAACAGTTGTGCAAATAAAAACCCCTTGGATTAAATACAGCTATACTTAAATCCTGGAGTAACACATAGATTGAACTGATATATGGATAATACATGTTCTTCTACATGCTGCACCATTGAGTTAAAACATTAATGTCCCTATTTTAGGACATTTGTTGTCTACATGGTTGATATCAGTATTAATGGTGGTATGTTGGATCATTACTGAAAAATGATGGAATCTAATATAACTCTCCAGAGTTAATTTTAATAATTTGCATTTTATTGACTGGAATTCTATGTTATTTAACAGTCTAATGCCTAACTGACATCACAGCTCTGTGATGTGAGAAGCATATCTGACATTTTACACTCTGGTCTGCATTTTACAGAGAAAGAGAGATCAACTGAAAAGAGTTTTCAAACTTCGCAGAGTTTTGGGGAGGGAGTAGCTTGCAGGAGACATATAAGGAAGAAGCCAATGGGTTTAGATCCTTGACCTTTGCTCCTTTTCAGCTAAAGCACTTTTGTTTTTGGTTTTTGATACAATATTTCCCCCTTATCCACAGCGGATACTTTCCAAGATCCCTAGTGGATGTCTGAAACCACGGATAGTACCGAATCTGACTGCCATCAATCAGAACACATTTCTGTTCATGTCTTCCACCCACAAAGTTAATGCCTTTTTTACTTTAAACTCTTATTACATACTATGGCTATAACTTTTGCGTTTTTGAGGTGTGACAGCAAAACTAGCATAACTTTCTTTTTCCTCCTTCAAAATTTCATGGATAGAAGATTTGTTCTTAAGATAGATTTTAGCAAATTCAGCATACAGTTTTTTTTCTTTTCTTATTAAGTGAAGAACTTTCACCTTTTCACTTGAAAGCACTGTCCATCCTCTCTCTGGCATATCCATATTGCAAGCATCACTACTCTTGCACTTTTGGGTCATTATGAATAGTAAAGTAAGAGGGACTTGAACTCAAGCATTGAGAAATTGTCAGTCCATCTGACAACCCAGACAACTACTAAGTAACTATCAGATGGAGAATGTCTACAGGGAGGATATGCTGGACAAAGGGAAGACTGATATCCCGAGTGAGACAGAGCAGGATACTGTGAGATTGCATCATACTACTCAGAACGGCATCCAATTTAAAACTTATGAATTGTTTACTTCCAGAATTTTTCATTTAGTATTTTCAGACCAGGGATGACCATGAGTAACCGAAACCATGGAAAGTGAAAACACAAATAAGTGTGGACTACTGGATTATAGATCCTACATGAAGATGTTTTATGGTTCTATTGCTAAATGCAGTGATTTTGTACTGTGTCAGCTTAGCCTAACTACAACTACGTTTTCCAGAATTCCCTTTTCTGTATTGTTTCAGATTAAGTTGGTCACAGGAAATTTTGTACTAGATTTGGTAGGCAAGTGAAGAAGTATCATTATGCTATGAAGTTCAGTATAGAGACCAGCTTTTACATATTGTCACTAATCTGCCGGATTACTTTGTTTGCATGAGACAGCAACTAGTCCTGTTGCTTCTTCAACTTCTCCATGTCCTGAGCCAGTAGCAAGGCAACTCTACTATGGTGAAGGGTGCTAGTTTTTTCTGAAAGTTACCTTTCTCATCATAGGTAGAGGGGGTACAGAACAGAGGCAAGTTCCAATTTGATCTCCTGGTTTTCTGTTGTACTTGAGAGTTCTGTTTTGTCCATGTTTTCCACGCTTCATGTTAAGCATTTCTTTCCAGACGTTGATGCTGGCTCTGTTGACCTACAGCAACTTCAGTTCCACTACTGACTATAGATGCAACAGCCTTCCATAGATATCTTCACAGCTCCCACCATTGTATATGGTATAGTACGTAAAATAAGTTCCTTATTCTATATCACTCAAAGACCCTCTGCTTCTCTGATGGAACCATAGAAGTATACTAAATGTGATTGAAAGCTGCTCGTTATTCATACACATTGTTTTATAAGCGAGGAAACTGCAATACAGAGAAAATAGTAGTAGTAGTAGTAGTGGTAGTAGTAGCTGTAAAAATGTACTGAGTGCTTATTCAGTAATACCTTAAACATGTAACATTACCTAATCCTCACTCTAACCCTATGAGTTCATGTTACTGTCTTCTCCATCTTAAAGGAGAAGAAAAAACTGAAGCAGAGAGGATGTAAGTTTAAGGCCTGAGGTTACAGTTATTTAAATAGTGGAGTTGGAATTTTCATCAAAGTAGTTTGACTCCACTCCAAGCTCTTAATCATAGCTTATGAATGGGTTTTTGTAGAGATATAATAATAATAATTTTAAAAACACACTATTTTTCTAGGTTTCTATTTTTCCAGACAATTGCTTAAACAATTCACAAATATTTATTGAGTAACTACTACATGGTTTGTTTTAGGCAAGCATGACAAGAATAGTTCCTGCCCAGATGGAGAAACCATGTATTTTGCTATACCTGCACTTGTGAAATGAGAACTGTGCTCCTATTTTAGGCTATATCTATTGCTCTTGCTGTCTATCTGTATATGTAGCTATATTCCATTGCATTTAAAACACAAAATATTAGAGGTGATTTTGTTAGAGTAGGTAGCTAGACAGACATGAGCAGGGCAGGAGAGGCTCCCCGCCCAGACCAGGAATGCCAGGTGACCATCAGGTGATGGAGAGGCAGTTGTTAAACTGTCTCTCAAAAATGATAATTGGCCACAGCCAGCACCGAGAAAAGACAGTCTTCCAGTAGATACAAAACTGAAGCTGAGACAATCCTGGCTAACACGGTGAAACCCCATCTCTAATAAAAATGCAAAAAATTAGCCAGGCGTGGTGGCGGGCGCCTGTAGTCCCAGCTACTCCGGAGGCTGAGGCAGGAGAATGGTGTGAACCCGGGAGGCGGAGCTTGTAGTGAGCCGAGATAGTGCCACTGCACTCCGGCCTGGGTGAAAGAGCAAGACTCCATCTCAAAAAACAAACAAACAAACAAAAAAAACTGAAGCTGGTGATCAGCAGCTTCCTGAGGAGATCTCAGGAGTTGGGTGAGTGAGCTCAAGTATCTGCAGTAAGAGGCAAAATGGAGGAGTTCAACCAATATATGACCTTCCTCTGGGAATGCTTGACTGGTAAGGGAAAAACGCCTCAAGTGAGCATGCACACAACTTCAGTAAACACACTGCACATGTGGCCCCTCCCAAGTACTGCACATGCAGACAGCCCACCTCAAGGGAAAATCAAGGGGGGAGAAACACAAATCTTGGAACCATGTCAATGCATAAAACCCTAAGTCAAAGGCGGAATTGGGCACTTTGATTTCTCAAGTTGCTGCTTGACCTTCTTCCAAGTGTACTTTACTTCCTTTTGTTCCTACTCTAAAACTTTATAATAAACTCTCACTCCTGCTATAAAACTTGCCTTAGTCTCTCCCTCTGCCTTAAATCTACTTCTGTCCTTCAGCTGAATTCTTTCCTCTGAGGAGGCAAGGATCAAGTTGCTGCAGACCCGTAGAGATTTGCCACTGTTAACAATTTGAAGAAAATCATAGGCATTTAGATCAAATGTATGCAATGGCAAAGAATAATAAAAATTGTATAGTTTCCAAAATATTTAAATTTGTATTTTTAAAAAACATAATAATGTGACATGAAAATTATGCCACACGTAATTTCTGAAGAAAATTATATTGGTTCATTTTTAGATTCACAAATGAATAGACAAGTCAAATATGTACTGAGGTTGCCTGTATGTTATCATGAATAAGCTACAGTAATAAAACCTCTTTAGACATTTATGCCATTTGGAGAACCCTATTAGTGGTCACTGTGAAGATTCTTGATACCCCATGTAATGACTATAAACTAGGATCTACAGTAACTCTGGACCTAGAATGAGATTTCTGTTATCCAAGAATTGTCTTTCCAGAAACCTCAAGTTTCTGTAATAAGTTCCAGCCTTCAGGTAGTCTTTTAAAATGTGCTTTTGTTGGCTTGTGAGGAAGATACCCTAAATAACAAAGAAAATCTGATGGTGCCTATCATTACTCAGGTTGCTGGGACAAAAGGGGCTTTCTTTTGAAAGTCAAGTGTGGCCAGTAAACTGTGTGCCTCCATGCATTAATTGGGCAGCTTGTGGGAGAAGTGAGAGGAGATGAAGGAGACAAGAAGAGAGTAGTCTAGACAAAGTAAAAAGGCAGCATAATTAGATTCCCCACAGAGGCGACTGCGATTAGACGAGGCTGCAGGAGGGTTGAGTGGCAAACACTGGCTCAGAGGAGGAATCAGAATGGGAGAACTGTGGGGGAGGGCCATGAGCACTTGTGCGTGACCAGCCTTGAAATGCACAGGACACCATTAAGTCTTAACTCTGTGTCTTGTTGGATTCAGGAACCTCCATTCCCCTTGCTTTCTTCTGTTTGTTTGTTTGTTTTTTTGAGATGGAGCCTCGATCTGTCGCCCAGGCTGGAGGGCAGTGGTGCAAACTCGGCTCACTGCAAGCTCCGGCTTCCGGGTTCACACCATTCTCCTGCCTTAGCCTCCCGAGTAGCTGGGACTACAGGCGCCTGCCACCACACCCGGCTAATTTTTTGTATTTTTAGTAGAGATAGGGTTTAACTGTGTTAGCCAGGATGGTCTCGATCTCCTGACCTCGTGATCTGCCCACCTCAGCCTCCCAAAGTGCTGGGATTACAGGCGTGAGCCACAGAGCCCGGCCTTATATGAGGAATCTTTAAAATATTCATGGAAAGTGCTTATTAGAAAATGCATGGATTTCACATTTCTTTTCCACCAAAATAAACTCATACTAACTTGTTATAACATGTTTGAACAGGATCTAGTTTGAGGCACTAAGAAGGCTAAGACATCAGTTTAAAAAGAGCTCCTTTCAGAGCAATTTGAATTTTGCTAAAATTCAAACAAGAGCAAACATCAAATTTAGGATGAAGCTTGGGTCGAAGAATGGTGAAATTACTGATGCTTTATGAAATGTTTTTATGGGGGCAATACCCCAAAGAAATCAGCAGTTTACAGATTGATAATTCATTTTAAGAAAGAACAAGACAATATTGAGGAAGAAGCCTGCAGCAGCAAACCATTAGCATCAATTTGTCAGGAAAAACTTCATCTTGTTCACGCCCTAATTGAAGACAACTGATGATAAACATCAGAAACGATTACCAACACCATCGACATTTCAGTTGGTTTAGCTTACACAATTCTGACTGAAAAATTAAAGTTGAACAAATTTTCCACATCATGGGTGCCAAACTGTTGTGCCCAGATCAGCTGCAGACAAGAGTAGAGCTTTCAATGGAATTTGAAACAAGTGGGATCAAGATCCTGAAGCATTATTTCAAAGAATTGTAACAGGAGATGGGACATGGCTTAATAAAGCACAATCAAAGCAATGGCTACCAAGAGGGGGAAGTGGGCCAGTCAAAGCAAAAGCAGACTGGTCAAGAGCAAAGGTCATGGCAGCAGTTTTTTGGGGGATGCTCAAGGCATTTTGTTTGTTGACTTAATGAAGGGCCAAATAACAATAACATTTGCTCATTATGAGAGTGTTCTGAGAAAGTTAGCCAACACTTTAGAATAAAAATGCCCCAGAAAGCTTCACCAGAGGGTCCTCCTTCACCACGACAATGCTCCTGCTCATTCCTCCTCATCATACATGGACAATTTTGTGAGAGTTTCAATGTGAAATTATTAGGCATTTACCTTATGGTCCTAATTTGGTTCCTTCTGACTTTTTTGTTTCCTAATCTTAAAAAATCTTTAAAGGGCACTCATTCTTTCCCATCAATCATGTAAAAAAGACTGCATTGGCATGGTTAAATTCCTAAGACCCTTAGTTTTCAAGGGCTGGGCTAAATGACTGGTATCATTGCTTACAAAAGTGTCTTAAACTTGGTGAAACTTGTGTTGAGAAATAAAGTTTATAGTTTTTACTTTTATCTTTTAATTTCATTTTTCCATGAGCTTCTTGAAGTGCCCTTGTATATACAGTCTGATGTCATATATCTAACCCCCAGGGATCCCACTGGGCTGCAGTGCTAGAGAGTGACAACGGCATTATCATGCAATTAGAAGTGGCCTCCTACTTTTCCTACTGCTTATAATGCTCATGACAGGAAGGTAAGCATCTAGGGAGTGACTTGGACAGCTCTATACTAGGCTTCAAAAATGATGATCATTTTTCTGTGGGTTTCTCTTCCCATGTCTCTCCTTACCATTTATAATGATGAAACTACAAAGGCTGAGTTTGGTCTGAGACAAACGTGCAGACAAAAATCTGCTTAGGCAAGCTGGAGACAAGAGTGTCAAGAGAGAACCTGTATGTTTCTCACAGCAGTCAGCCAAGTTTGTGGCATAGAAGAGCAAAGAAGGACTCAGGGCAAAGGCCTATCAAGTAATAAAGAGTACTTTTGTCCAGAACATCAAGTGAGCCTCTCTCTCAGAGGCCAGTGTTGGCAAAAGGCATCTGGTCAAGGATGGTCATTTCTGGATTCTGGCTATGTTTCTTTCTTTTTCTCAGAGATGGTTCTGATGAAACTGATGTCATTTCACAAATAAATTGGCAAAAGTCATAGATCAGTGAATCTAAGGGGATAGGTTATGGACAAAGATGTGTTAATCTTCTGAATTCTGCTAAAATTTTTTGTAACATGTGACATTCGCATCTTGCAAAATATCATCATCTAGGTTCAGATTGTAACTTTTCTTTTTGTGATCCTTTATTTTAACTTCAAGCCTCATTTATATACATTGAAAAAAGTCCCCTAGTCTTTATCAATTTGTTTATTCAGACATCTGCTTTGAAAAAGTTCTGCAAAGTGTTGGATTGTTTCAGTTAATCCTAGGTATCGTGTTTATCTGTCTGCTTCATCCTGTTGCTCTCTGTGGCCTGAATGCTCTGTTCTTTGTGTCTGCTCTTTACTGGATGTGCTCTATGGACACAGATGATGGTCACATTCTCCTCCCTTAGAGGGGAAGATTTTATCACTTCTTTATCAGGTTTGGTGTTGAAAACTAGATCCCCCTTTGCATAGCAACATGCATAGATTTTTGTGTAACATCATTGCAGTCGGGTCAGAGGCACTGCTGCTGAGAGACTTCACACCCACTATCATGTGGATTTTGGGACTTGGGAACTTGATTATCTATGCCTCACTTCTGTGGCTGTTAAAGGTATTAAGAAACAATAGGACAAGCCAAAACATGATTCATAGCACATCTATCAGTATCAAAATATTGGTTGTGCTGTAGATGCCATATTCTAATCTATGCATTATTTTTATAACTGTGCTCTAGGGAGTTTTGAAAATTTTGTATAATTGTCTAATTAAAAGAATATTTAGATTGAGAAGTTCTGCATAACTACCTTATGCAAAATTTAAATCATGTAGCCATATTAAAAGCAAGTAATTCTGCAATAAGTATAACTGTTTAATTTTGTTTTATCCAGTATTTCTGGAATTTATTTGAATGTAGAACTTTTGTTGTTCTCATTAAATCCTTATTTCAATTGGAAAATGATATTGAATGAAAAGCAAAGTACATAGCGATATTATGGGTTGTGCTCATGTAAAGACAGTTAATGAGCATTTATTTGCACCCAAAAAAAAAGCACAGGAAGGATCAATAAGGTAATACAATATAGATTTATGTCTTCTGTTTAATATTAGGAGTAAGAAAGGAGAGTTGTTGAAAGTCTTTGTAGGATGCAAACATTCACAGACTACTTGAGTAGAAATAGTATGATCAAACACCTCTTTTAGTGGTGTATTAAAACTGTGCTCTGAGGAATCTCTTAGGCCCCCTTGATGCATATAGTGAACATTGCTGGGTTTCACTGATAACTACCCCTATTCTAGCAGGCATTTCTCAGCCCTTACATAGCTGACTTGGCCATATAACTATTTCTGGCCAGTGAAATGTCAGTAGAAGCCACACATTTCATTTCCTGGTTAAGTCAAATAAAGACTCTATGTAATTATTCAATCTGTCTCTTTCCACATCCTCATAACCAAAAAGTCCATGAACTTCTGAAAGTAAAGCAATGAGCTGGAGAAATCTCCTTAGCTTGGATCCCTGACTGACTATGTGGAGCTGAATCCACTACCTCCATCTTTCCTTGCCCATCACTTACACTTACTTATCTTAGACATAGAGGATGAGCAAGAAATTCTTGTTGATTAAAGTGACTTAGAACTTGAGATTGTTTGTTTCTACAGTATAACCTTTTCTCTCCTGAGTGTGTGTGTGTGTGTGTATGTGTGTGTGTATTTTATAGGGTGATGATAGCTCAGGCCTCACTACTCTGTGTCTCCCACAAGAGATTTCTTGAAATCTCTTTCCCCTCCTGTACTATAATCAGAGAAGCTATGTGTTGGTCTGTTTACCAGATTGGACTTCTAAAATAGATTTTCTTAAAACAAAGAATTCCACTGCTAAAAATATTGAAAGTCACAGCTAAATATCATCCCCATTTAAACTCAGTGAAGTTATTCTGACAGTAGTGGAAGCAGAAATAGAACTGGGATTATTATTGTTTTTAACTTATTTTATGTTTTTATTTTATGGTACCATAAAGTTGAAAGTTCCTGATAAAGTAATTTAAAGATAATACAGAACAATAGAAGAATAAATATAGCATCCATAGGCCCACTACCCAAAGACAAACCCACTCTATTTTTTATATATTTCTTTCTTATCTTTTAAATTAGTAAGAATAGGAAGGATCATCTATATTTATTGGCTCCTCCCAGATGCCAGGCACCCTGGGAAAAGCAAAGCTTAAAAACAAGGCTCTCTGAAGGCCGCCTGGCAGACTTATCTGTTATGTGACCTCAGAGTCCTCTTTTTATCAGATTCCTCAATTTTAAAAGTTTTACTATGGCTTTATGGAGATTAAATAAATTTAGAATATATACAAAATACTAATACTTTGAAGAGTTTCTGTATTATTATAAGCACTTATAAATGCTACCAATCTTACTTTCTACTTTTTCCCAGTTAATGCCTACATCAAGCCTATGCACTAGGTATTATAATCTCTCTTTTCCAGATAATGAAGGATTTGAGGTTAGTAATTTCCCAGTCACATCTTCTTCCCTGTCTCTGCAAACTCTTCTCTAGATCAATAGTTTTTAAGTCAGCATGCACATTAGAATCCCCTTGGGATCACTTAACAAAAACCAATGCCAGCAACTCATTTCTAGAGCCTATGGTTTAATTAGTTGAGATAAAATTTGGGCATTGGCATTTTAAAAAAATTCCATGAAGGGATTCTAATGTGCCACCAGAATGAGACCCTCTTCTTCTCACCAATTAAACTATTGTAATCTCCGAATTCTATTTTTCTCTCTTGTCTCCCTGCCAGGGAAATCCTTGCTCACCATTTCAATCTTGCAAACCTCTGTTCGTCTTTAAACACTCAGTTGAAATTAGTTGTGGCACTGAGAGGAGAGAGAGAGACTCAGAACAACTTCAGCACTCTCATAATATATGCCCGCTCCCCTCCACATTTTTTTCTCCTGTGAAGAGTGACATTTTATCTATTAATCTTGTGAAAAGTGCTATATATGCAAACACAACTTTAAGCCAGTCACTGGTGACCAAATTCCTGCCTCAAGACTCTCCTAGGCAGGTATTCCGGAACCACTGGTTCTAGTATTATGACTTCAGTAAATTCTTTTCTATCCCTTGGGTAAATTAGAATGCCCCTTCCTGTAGCCAGACATAATATGTTGCATTTTGGCAGTGCTTTGGGAACTTGTCACCGTGCTGTACAGTCACTCGCTATTTTCATGTTTCTAGGGTCACTGAACTTTACAGATGGCAGCAGCAGAAGTGTCTTTGTCATCTTTTTATCTCTACAGTTTAACCCAGCATCTGGCTCTACAATAGATAACTCAATAAATGTTTATCTAATGCATGTCTTTGATAACCAACCCAGCTGCTGCCAGTTAACTACTATAAGCTCTGCAGATCTCTAAGGGAGTTAGGCAGATGACGAATCAAGTCATAAGGAAATAACTCTGACCTCTTGCATCTTGGCTTACCCACCAAGTTCACCTTGGGGTCATGTGGTATTTCTATTATCAATCTTTATTTTCAAATCTTTGCAGTTTATACGGAAAAAAAATCCTTCCATGTGTTAGAGTTTAAGTGAAATAGTTCCAACCTTTAAAACATTAGTTTCTGCTTCTGGAGTATGGAGTATATGCCTACTCCATTCCTTCTTCAGTTCAGGAGTTTGGGATATATAATAAGTTCAGGATGTGCATCTCTCCAGTTTCTTTACATCTAAATAAATCAAATTAATGAAAAGCCATTATTTACTATGTTTTTAATAAGGCTTATAGTCTTTAAACTGAGATAGGCAGAAAAGCCCAATTTATTTTCAGCTTTTCTTAAGGGAATATGTGATCCTTAATCTTAATTAGCTTGTAGGAGTGTGTTTTTTCATTCTATAATTTCAACTTAACTAAAGATGTCTGAGTTTGTTGGTTAATAGTCTTTGTATTTCACCCTGTGTGCTCTGATAAGGTTCCATTAAGCAACTGTCCTCCCCTTGGGTTAGGAGTTAATGAAAATAATAATAATAATAGTAGCAATAAAGATTATAATTATGTACTGACTGCTTACTGTGGACCAGACAGTAAGCATGTACATGCGATGCATTAGCTTATTTAATACCTACTATTAAAGTTCAAAGAGGTAAAATTATTTCTCAGTACTGTCATTGCAGGAATGAGCTGGACACAAAGCTGGGCTTTCTGAAAGCCCTCTGGATATGTGACTGACACACAGAAACATGCTGCATCGCCCAAACCTATGGGTGCAAGCTGCTGAGTGTCCCCAGAAAGTGGCTCTGGAGAGTTCTCATGATCCCCCCGTAACCATGAGTTACATAATGCAAGAAGTTGTCTGAGCATTTCTGGCATAAATAGTTTAAACCCAAATTTTTCTTATGTTTTTGTATTGATTGTTTACAAAGCATGTCATAATATGGATAAAGAGATGTTAAGTCATGATATAATCATGTACCAAGTAAACTTGACCTCTGTATCTTTCGCATTCTGTGAAGACTTACCTTTCAACTAAGCAACACAGATAAAGAGTTTTTTTGTTTATGTTACAAACTAAGCACTGTGTTTGTTGAAAGCTCGCCCAGAAAGGCAGAACATATAGTTTCAAGGAAATTTGAAAGAAGATTTTAGATTTAGAGTTGGTTGCTTAATAATAAAGAATTACACTTTTAGGTTTCTCTCATGTGTTGTGATTAATTTATTAGCTAATTAGTTAATATAGGCTGCATATTTAGTATTATCTTGATTTTACATAAATTATCATCCTGTCATGTGCATGCCAACTTCTATTTAGAGTGTTCAAGAAAAATCATTATTATGTTTCTCCAAAAAAATTCTTTCTGAGTATTAGTGATTTTACAATATAAACAATCTCTTTGGTTATCAATATCTAGTGATATTTACTTGCTTTAGAAATAAAACTTCATATATCCTGTTAAAACCAGTAGCATTGTATATGGTTGGTGATTTTCTGATCACTAGGGGAAATAAACACTGTGTATGGACTTATATCGTGGGCTCTGTTTAAATTAAAAGTGGACTCGTCCAGGCATGGTGGCTCACGCCTGTAATCTCAGCACTTTGGAAGGCCGAGGCAGGTGGATCACCTGAGGTCAGGAGTTCAAGACCAGCCTGGCCAACATGGTCAAACCCCGCTGTACTATAAACACAAAATTAGCCGGGCATGGTGGTGCATGCCTGTACTCCCAGCTACTCGGGAGGCTGAGGAAGGAGAATTGCTTGATCCCAGCAGGCAAAGATTGCAGTGAGCTGAAATTGCGCTGTTGTACTCCAGCCTGGGCAACAAGAGCGAAACTGCATCTCCAAAAAAAAAAAAAGTGGACTCATTCTCCCAATGGAAATCATTTTATAGCACTCTGTACACAAGGAGATGAAATTGACTTTCATTAATCAAAGCATTTTCCCTAAAGACAGCTTGGTTTTTGTAACTAATATAATAATTATTCTTCTGTTTAAATTTCACACTCTCAAAGAGGTTGAGCCACATTTCTTAAGGATGACTAATTGTTTGATAAAGATGTTGGTGAAAAAATTTCTTTCTGTTTCTCTCTCTCCCCCTCACCTCCACTCTTCTTCCCTCCTCCCTCCTTTCTTCTTCTTTTTTTTTTTTTTTGGCAGGGGGTGTCCTAGTTTCTGAAACTCTCATTGAGTGTATACAGCGTTTCATGAATGTATGTGAGCTCACTATGTACCTAAAATCAGGCTTACTGTCTTATATCTCGAGCCTACAACTTGAAAGATAATTTCAATTCAGTCCATACCAACAATAATAGCAACATCACCAATAAGAAGTAATTGTATTCTGGAAATACAATATCAGCATATCCTTTATCTGTATTATTAAACCACTTCAAATCATTCCATGTCTGAGGTGCTCCCTCTCTCTAAAATTAAATACACATGAAAGACACCTGGTGTTGAAGTTGGAAATGAAATGCAAACCAGATGTATTCTGTTGAAAATGTGGTCCTTGACTCTTATGCCGAAATGGGAAATTGATTTTTTAAAATGACATCTACAAATACAAACTTAAAAGGCAGCTTTTGTTGGTCACAAAGTCAGATGTTAGAGATCATGGGTTTTGGCCTGTCCCAAGAAGTTGTCCTGTAAACTATGCGGCCTCTTGTATTCGAAGATAAGGAAATACAGCTTCTAATGAGATACAGTATCTCAAAATACAAAATCGTTACTTTTTTCCAAATTTTAAGACAAGATCATTGCTTTAGCATAGTAATTCAGGTCATAGAATGGAAGGAAAATAAGGGGAAAATTTTAATCTTTACTTGTTTTTTCAAATCTACATAATTAAATTTTATAAATTACAATATCAACCTAATTATTTTTGGGGACTTACTTAGTGCCAAGTCCTAGGTCTACCATGGTAAACAACCAGATTTGATTCTTACCTTCATGCTGCTTAGTGTTATGAAAATATTTTTCTTCATTGCTCTAAACAAGTTTTACAAAATGAATCAATTAATTGAAGAGAAAAAAATAACATAAATCGAGTGCTAACTGCACCAGGACTCGGCTAGGTTTTTGCCCTCTTACTTAAATTTCCTAATGGCTTTGCAAGGTAGTTACCATTATCTTCATTTCACAGGTGAAAAAGTGAGGGTCAGAGAGATTGAGTTCTTGCTTAGGGTCACAGAGTAAATTAGTAAATAACAAAGTAATCACTTGAATCCAGGTGTGATTCCATAGTTTGATACCTCTCCTGAGTTTAGTGCCATCAACTACTTTATTGAATTTTTATTCAAATTTCCCTTTCCTCTGTTTCACTCAATAATTTAACTTTATCAAAATAAATAATGTACAGTGGTACACAAAATATTGTACTGAAAATAGAGAAATCTGCACACTCAAAATTGTTTTGGCCATTAGAGCTTTTTTTTTTTTTTTAATTCTTCCCATAGGGCTGAAAACACGAAGTGAATAAACATACTGGATAGATTTTACAACTAAAAATCCATATAAATAAGAAGATTATTTTTTAAATTATGTTTTAAAAAGAGGCCAGCATTTAACTGTTGCATTTTCCTTGCTTTTGTTTTTGATGGTATAAAAAGACTGAGGCCTTTGCTGGCAAAGATAGGATTTTGTGGGAGGTGGTTTCCACTCATTGCTGTTATTTTCTCCAGAGAGATACCCTCAGTGCATGCTCCTGTTCTTCCAGGCCAACTGACATAAACTTTAAAGCTTACTTTTTTTCCTTGTACTTCCTGATTTCTTTCTATATTCTACTTGCCAAGTTTCTTCCTGCCTTCTTTTGAATATCTCCAACGATGAGACTCTCACTACCGTTTGAAACAGCTCATTCCATCTTTCAATATTTCTAATAATGAGATCATTGTTTCCTCAGAATTTGACAATGCACATGTGGTTCTCAGGTACAGAACATATTTAATTCCTATTCGGTATGACAATCATTCAAATTTATCCCATGTAGGACATATCTAACTTATTTTCTGTGTGGCGAGCACTGAAATTTGACACTATTTAAAAATAGCTGTTCTGATCTCTATGACTTCCCCAAATCCCCAATTCCTTCACCAGCTCCTTTAAGAACAGAACTTAGAAAATCTTCACTTGAAATAAGATAGTAATAGAACTAAGTCCCACATTCCCAGTGTAATTTTACAAGTAAATAGCACATCAATTCTAAAACGTCTCCTCCCCCTCTTATTCTAATATCATTATTATGTTTCTATAAATGAGCTCTAAATTCATATTAGTTTATTTTGGAAGTCACTGCTTAATTTAGGCTGAGAATAAGTATATTCTCAACTCAAACTCCTATGATTTTTTTAAACCTGTGCTGTGTTCCATTCCAAGTATTACTTTCAATATTGCTGTAAGGATGTTTACTGTCAGTCTAATTTTCCTTCCTTTTTATATTATCTGCATTTCCTCTTTATTTGCTTTTGAAATTTATTTTTGTGTTCTATAATTTTATTATGATAGGCTTAGCTGTTGATTATTATATTATATTCTTCATGTCTTATATCCTCTATATTTGTGTTGTGTTTTCTGAATATTTTATTCAGATCCATGCTTGTTTCATTAGGATTTTGTTTTGTGAGCTGAGTTTGAGTTTGGACATTTCTAGAGATTTTCTAGTAGTTAACAAAAGTTTTCATGTATTTTCACACTTTGCTCCAATAATTCCACTTTTTAAAACTCACGTTAGTGCATAAAGATCTGTGTATAACATTGTTTATTTCAGCATTATATGTAAACCTGAATCTCAATCTATAGGAAATTAGTTAAATAGATATCAGTTCATATAATGGATTGTCATGCAATTGCTAACAAGAATTATGTATGGGTATACATATATACATACATACATACATACATACTATGTATAGATCTCTCTGTATATGTGTGTGTGTATGTGTAACTTGATCCATTTATGCAACCTTTAGAAAATGTATACAAATTAGCTACATATGTATCTATATGCATATAGTCACATAGAAAATATTGAAAAGGTAAGCAAGAAACATTGAGATGTGATTATATTTGAAGAGATTGTAGAAGTACAAGAAAAAATCAAAGACTCTTATAATATTCACTTCATAGCCTTCTTTCTTGTTTGATTTTTTCTAAGATTATTTTTTACAGTGAATATGTACTATGCTTCTACATTTAAAATAAAATTAAAAACCTATTAGATTATTCTGTTCACTCCATTTATCTTTTTCTGTGTGTGGGGAGGGAGGGATTCTGACAGATGGTCAATAGGTTAGCCTCTAATATACTTTATGTCATCTGAAAATTGGTTAAGCATGAAGTCTATAACATCATCAGTCACTGGTAAAAGTTTAGAATGCCTTTCCAAAACCTCCTTTCAGGGAGGTCTTATCAACTGGTATGCCTGGAACAAAGAAAAAAGACCTAATCTTTCTTTCTTTCACTCTTTCTCTCTCTCTCTTTCTTTCTTTCCTTTCTTTTACTTTTTCCCTCCCTCCCTCCTTCCCTCCCTTCCTTCCTTCCTTCTTCCTTCCTTCCTTCCTTCCTTTTTTCTTCCTTCCTTCCTTCCTTTCTTCCTTCCTTTTTTCTTCTTTCCTTCCTTCCTCCTTTCTTCTTCCTTTCTTCCTTCTTCCATTTCTCTCTTTCTCTCCCCTTCTATCTCTTTCATGTGTATATAACATGTCGTGTACTCTGCTAAGCATATTTATTTTTAAGACATCTTTGAAATATATAAATATTGGCATGTTCATTCCCTGTGTATTAGAAATTTTATCCTCAGCTTTCCTTGGGATTACCGAATTGTGAAAGGCATATTTTGATCATTTCTCAAAACTTTTAAGCATCTCCTTTTATTATGTCAAGCTATAAAAGCATTCTTGACCTATTTTTTTCTGTCTTGACACTCATAAACTTCAAGCTATAAGTCTAGAAGAGAGAAGACCATCTTAAATTAAGAAGAATTATTGCTATAAGCCACATAAAGTCTTCAATTTGAGTCTTTCTTTCCATGTCATCCTCCCTCAATATAACATTAAGAGTTCAAATTAAAGACAAAATCGAAACTGACTTTTGCCAAATCTGAAGAAGCAAATAACATTGCTTGCTAGGAACTACAAGTTTTTTGTTGTGATTCAGTTTGACTTTCTCTTCAGTGATGCTTCTTTTGAATGTGCTTCTGTGAGGTACCAACAAGTCAACAGGGTTAAAAGTACTTTTTCAATTGCTGTATATTTAAAGCCCTGTAGCATCTTTTCCGAAGCTCTCCAAGCCTGTGGGATACTACTGAAAGTACCTGGACAACTATCCAGAAGCCTCATGCCCCCTAACTTTTTCCTAAATTCCTGGAGCAAAAGGGAATAATTTTTTTACAGTCCTTATTTTCTTTCTATTCATTCCTAGGTACTATGAAAGATGACAGTTTCAAACTGCACATCTTTGTGTTATTGTAAATTGCCACCTTTGGGATTACTTCTGTTTCTTCTCCACATTCCATGAAGATCAATCATTATTCTCATCTTGATTGGGTTACTGTTTTAGAAATATTAACATTTCTAAATGCTTAATATTGTAGAAAGTCAGGAGTGGGTACTGTAATTTGGCATCCTCTGGTTGACTTTCAGAGAACAGTGAACATACCATTTTAGGTCACCTGTTCTTTAGAAGTCCAGAGAGTTTGCTTCTTTTTAGAAGTGTGATTTTATTTGTTTTGTGTATTTTAATATATATAAATTTCTTAAGATATGGTAACTCGTTATAAATAATTCGTCATGGGGGAGTGGCTAACTTGCCTGAATACATAGAAATATAAGAGGGATCCAAATAAAATTAATGTTGTATTGTTTTTCTTATAGTTGGTTGGTCCCAGTCCAATGAATCAGGCTTCAGAAACAAAAGACAAAATTACCTAATTTTAGAATTGAGTCAATTTCAAGTAATGTTTACAGACAAAATTGGCCCAACTCTTTTGACTGATTTGAGTGCTGAAACTAAAATTACATGTATTCCACAAAATAAAACTAACCAGTATCTGCTAGAAGGGATCACTTTTTTTCCCATCTAAATCTGTGAAGGAATTAATATAGCTTATCCTGGTTGTATATCTAACCCAATATATATAAATAAAATTTGCTTCTTTTATTCTGAATTTACAAGTGTATAAAACAATGTAATACATCCCAAATCTGCTAAACGCTGCTTGAAAACTTTATAGAATTTATTTTATTTTACCCTTGATTGAACCCTTAATTAGAGGAATTAATATTGCTAGCTCTGTTTTGCAGATCAGAAATTGAGGCTTGAAAAGGTTAACTAACAAGTCCAAGGTCACTCAGCTAATAAGCAAAGAATTTGTGATTAAAATAGAGGCCTAAGTCAATGACAGAGCCCAAGCTCATGACCATTGTACTAAATAGCTTCTCAATATTGCTGCATTTTGCCCATTAGATGAAGATAATATTCGCTACTGGTAACTCCATACTAAGGAAAATGTCAAGTTTGCAATTTAATCCTAATGTATCTGATACAAGAAGTTTGTGTGTGTGTGTGTGTGTGTGTGTGTGTGTGTGTGTGTGTGTGTGTGTTTTATTTTTAAGGCAAGTACCTGCATAATAGTTGTCCAGTAGAAATCATGAATGTTACAGGTCAACAGTTAACTGAGGAGAATTTCAGAGATGCTTGTGCTGGGTCTGGTTCCAATTAGTGGTTCACTGTGAAGAATACCAAACACAGACAGGCACTCAAGATTAAATGAAAAAAGAAAAGGCCATTTTATCCAATGGAAACCTTTAAAAAAATGTCCCGAATAAATTGTTGCATACCTAACAATTTTCTCCTGGTGTTTATTACAGGATGTTGCCAAAGTTGGCCTATTTGGTGCACGGCCAGAAGTTTTGCAATTTCCCTCTGATGTGAAAATATTTTCGTCAGACTTTCTTGTGAGTCATCAAATTTTCCAGACATCACACAGTTGAGTCAATTAACATAAAGTTAATTGGTATTTTTGTCCTTTGCCAAATTAAATCATTCCTTATGGAGGAGTTTGTACATTGCTGGAGATGCCTTTTGGGAAGGTGAGAGTTCAGAGGTAAAGGCCAAGAAACTATTATACTCCTTTGGAAAAAAGAGTGATTCTCTTTCTAAAAATAAGAAATATCATTTTAAAGTAATGTAGATGCCAACACTTGGAAAAATAATCTCTTGTGTTTCCTAGGGTTTTACTTAAGTGTGCCTGCAGAGGAATGTAAGTAAAACTGAGGGTCATAGAGAAATCACCCTGAGAGGCTGTTCTCTTTCATAAATGTTTAATTATATTATTTTATTCATTATTTAACATTTTTTGTTTAACGCTTACGGCACACATTTGGAAGTTGAGCTCTTTGGTGGTGTCTTATGTAAAGTTTAGTTGAAAATAGTCACATCTTCTAATAACTTCTTGACCTTCCTTCCAAAACTCCTCTCATATGGTTGTCTCTATTTTTCAGGTGGATCAGGAACCAGAAATTGTTAATTAGGCTCACTGTGTTCTTTCTTTTAATCAAAGGACTATGCTGCACTGCTGATGGTCATTTTAACAACTTTAATAATGAAAGTCATCATTTATTTTACCTATCCTGAACATGGTGCTGGAAATATCAAATAAATTAATACATTTTTTTCTTTTCATCTACTGTCATAATAGCTTTATGGGGTAGAAATTATTCCTATTAGAAAACTGAGGTCCAGATAGGTTAAGGTTGTTTGCATGAGATTACACAGCTTTAAGTGGGAGAGATTCAACCCTTTCTCTGAATATAGTTCTGAGTATAGGCATGGAAATGATCAAAAATTAAATTTATTGGTAGAGAGAATTAACTAGGAGTTTTGACAATATAGAGACACAGCCAGATGATTAATCTGAAGGAAAAGAAAAAGATTACACAAAAAGAAACTGTTTATTTTTTTCACGTAATGTTTTTAATTGACAAATACATTCATGGTGTACAACATCATGTTTTGGTATGTGCATACACATGGAATGACTAAATGAAGCTAATTAGCATATGCATCATCTCATATATGTTTCTTTTTTTTGTAGTTAGAGCGCTTTAAATTTACTCTCTGATATGGTTTGGCTGTGTCCTCACCCAAATCTCACTTTGAATTGTAATAATCCCCACATGTCAAAAGTGGGGCCAGGTGGAGATAATTGAATCATGGAGGTGGTTTCCCCCATACTGTCCTTGTGGAATAAGTCTCACGAGATCTGATGGTTTTAAAAATGGGAGTTCCCCTGCAGAAGCTCTCTTGCCTGCTGCCATGTGAGACATGACTTTGCTCCTCATTCGCCTTATGCCATGATTGTGAGGCCTCCCCAGCCATGTGGAACTGGGAGTCAATTAAACCTCTTTCCTTTATAAATTACCTAGTCTCGGCTATGTCTTTATTAGCAGTGTGAGAACAAACTAATACACACTCTTAGCAATTTTTAAGTATACAATATATTGTTATTAACTACTGTCACCATAGTACAGAACAGATCTCTTTAACTTATTCCTCCTGGGGATTTTCAAACAAGTAGTTGTTTTCAAACAAATAGGTGGTCAGTAACAGATGTCCCTGGCTGCGATAGGGAATGTTCCCCTGTTGCCTGAAAAAAAAGTGGCAGTCAGTGTGAGAACACTGGGGAGCAGACCCTGAATCGAGAAGCATCTGTCTGTTGCCTAATTCCGTTCCAAAGCTTTATTTTGATTCTGATCATCATTTAGGAATTTTTGGCACTGATTTTTTCAGTAGGAGTCTACCCTGTTGTTACTACATCCTGCAACAACAGAAGGACTTGACTGTCTTAGAGAACATTTCACATCCTGAAAGTTTTGCTTCATGGACTTCACTTTTTAAAGATTGGCTTTATTCACTACTTTCCTTCCTATAGTTAACCTCTAAAGAATTTAAACTTCTGCCTAGTAGACATTGCCAGAATAATATTAAGGCATATATTTGGCATATGCCCTGGGTCAGAGTGCTATTAGAAATAAGACAGGGATGAAAGCATCACAGATCCAGGTGTAGCTCTCATCATAAAGCAGAAACATTGGGATAACTTTTAAATAATTAATCGGATCACACTGTTCTCTGCTCAAAACTTTTCACTGCTTCCTATAATACCTGCAATAAAAACTAAATCCTTAAGTATCCTACAACAGTCTACAGAACATGGGTACTGCCACCCAAAGTGCCAAAGGCCACTTTGACCACTCCCAGCATTTGACTCCCTCCACACTGACTTCTCTATCCTTAGCACACCAAGCCTGGGCCTGCCTCCAGGGCTTTTTACTTGCTACTTCCTCATGAAATATTTCTGTCCCCAGAGCTTTTGCCTGCTTCATTTCTTCTTGTAATTCCAGCCCCATTAAAACCTTCTCACAATGATCTGACAAAGTTCTCTGAAATAGCCTTCTTATCCCCTCCTCCTTTGTTCTCAAGTCCTGCTCTGTTTTGTTTTCTTAATAGTGTATTTAGCTATCTGAAGCTATGTAATTTATTTATGTAGGACTCAGTCTCCCCAACAAAGATGCAAACTCAGTCATGTAGAGAATATGTTAATCTTATTCCCAGTTTATGACAGTACCTGGTTCCTAGCATTTACTCATTATATTTTTTAATGAACAAACAAATAAATGTTGCAGTAGGTGGCCTCTAATCCTCTTCCCACCCTCACCCACACTCCCAGAAGTCTCTGGTGTCTCTGTGTTTAAGGCCTAAGAATAAAGGGAAATTTGCTTCTTATTAGCCTAAAATTGGCCTTCTGAAGGTAGCACTTTCTCTCCAGGGAAAATTCTCTACATTCAGAGGAAAAACTACCCTAAACTATATGTTATAAATTATCCAGGACAACTTCTTAAAACTATTGTTTTATCTTACTACTGCCTTACCTCTTCCACCCTCACCCCCAACCTTATCCTAAACTGGACGTTGCTGTTGATTTTGGCTTGTTTCTGATCGAATTTCCTAAATAATTTTGGGTGCTCTGCTATTTGCTCCAAATTCAACAAAATATTAATATGATATCCTCCTCCCCCAGGCCACAGGACAAAGTTTCCCCAAGCAGGCTTCCACACACATACCCAGATATGCACTCAGATCCAAGGCCTTCTTGTAACACTAGTGAAATTATTGATTTCTTTTTTGGATGTAGGCTTAATTAATGTTGGTTCCCTGACAATCCCATCTTTCTAGTTGGGTCCTCCATTATTCCTAGCACACTTGTTAGTAATATTTGCTGCTCAGAGATACATATTGACTCCTAGGTGGGGATGATCTTTTTACCTGTCATTGGGTACACCTTTTATTTTGGAGGCACCCTCAGTTTTTTCTTCCCCTTTCTTATTTGAGAGTTTCAGTCTTCTCTTTGGGAATCAGGCCCTAATTCTCTTTCATTATTTACAGGAAGAGATTAAAAGGCTTCATTCAAAAAGAACCTAGGAAACTTGCCTTAGCATCTCAATGACGGGTGGAATTGATCAACAAGCTGTATCTGGTTGCTCAAAACAGTGCAGCATCCACAGTGTGACAGATCATGCATGAGATGTTAGTGTTGTAGAATCAAAAAACACTAGAGTGCATTCACTTACTAACATGCAATTCAATTTTATGTCTGAGTCAATAGCATATTAAGGGTTTGACACAGTGGTGTCACAACTGTATTGTTTATTCCTTGTAATAAAATGCTTATTTTGTTTTTATGCATGGTGCCGCTACAGCATTTTCCACCCAGTGGGTGCTCTGTAAATACTGACTGATTGCAATTTGGAATTGTAAGTGGCATAACTTAGAGGTTTTTGGCTCCTTATAATTGCATTTGTGAACTACAAATGCAGCTAAAATTGGAGCTCTACTCTGAAACATTTCCATTGAGCTTCTGGTCTAAGTTACCCAGCAAACACTTAAGGTAAAAATTATCCTCTTTTTACAACCTCAAGTCTATTATTTAAAGCCAATAAATAGTGGTTAATAATGGAGAAGTCTTAAATTTCAGGCATGTTTTTAGAGACTAAGCCTAATAAAATTATTAAGTGGAAGCAAAGCAATATTATTTGTTTCGGTCGTAGACTTTGAATATCCAAGAGAATCAAGGATAGCATGTCTCAGTAATGGTTTTGAGGTTTGACTTCTGCTTCCTCAAATGTAGGAAATGGCATTGAGAGTGGAATATGGCTTTATTTTTAGGGTAAGAGCCTACCTTTTAAAGGAAGCAGGTACCTGTATATATGTAACATCTTAAAGCAGATTTCAGATACCTGGGGAGAGCCTATTTTTAAGAATCATGAGGAAATATTGCTTGCCTTAATGAAATGGCTGTTATTGTAAAACACTGATAATATCTATATACAGCGTCATTAAAAGGTGAGTGAAATAAACCTTAGACAATAAGTACAATAAACCAGACAAAATATCTGTCTCTGAAAGAATAAGAATATATATAAGAAAATATATAACTTCATTGAGATCTAATCTTTCAGTTCTTTTTTAGCTCCATTAACAATTATTTAGCATATGCCAAGCCCTGAGCTTTCATATAGGTTTAAAAATATGAATAAAACCTCATCCCTATGTAGAAGACTCTTAGGAGAGACATGGTTTCAAAATGGGGTTCCTACACCATGGATTTACAAGAAAAGCCTTTGATTACAGGAAGAAAATACCAAAATGCTTATTTCTGTTTGTTATTATCAAATAAAGAAATACATGCAATGTGAAATCCAACGATGTCCAATGCAAAGAAATTAAGACAAGCTAATCACCCACAGGGATTGTGGCATCTTGACTCTCTCACATTTACTATGACGAATTTGGAGTGGCGAAAAACATAAAAACAAATACCTATACCTCTGTGTAATGTTTAAAATCATAAGAAATGCAATTAGAGTCTCACAAAATTTTACTAAACATAATAATCAATGTTTAAAAGGTTTATTTGAGGTATGTTCCTTAATGATGAAAAAAATACTCTTAGAGACATGCTTATTCTTCCTACCACAATAACAACAGCCAAAATAATACATAGAAAATGATATAACATAGTTATATACTTAAATGCATTCCTTTGTCATAAAATCATTGGAAGATGCACAATATTGATACAGTTGTAAATATTAGACAGAAGCTACCCAACTTGGGAATTTTGCAATGCCTTGGAAGAAGGCAGAAATGTTTCTAACATGTCCCAGCTGCTGGTATTTTCTCTATTCTGTTTCAACAATAACATACACAAAGAACTACTTGTTTTTTTTAAACCACCAAAGGAGGGCTGTAGCAGAGATAATATATTCTCAGCAGAAAATTTTTTTAATAAAAATAATGTTTGTGGAAATAACTGTGAAGTGTAGTTACTGATGAAGCGGTTGCTCTTTACTGGAATTTTTCAGATGGATTTCAGGGAAATATTGAGGAGAGAATATAATTTCCTGAATCCTTCATAGGCAAGCAATTTAGGACAAAAAAAGTGCATACACTCAGAAATGCATGTAGTGCATAAATTCTTTTTTTTTTTTTAAGAAATATCCTCTTTATAATAACAAGGCATCTCAGATATAGTAGGATCTTTGAAATATTTTTAAAGACTTTTTTGAAAAATGTTGTTGGACTTAAAGCTAATCTATATGCTTACTCTTTTACATAAAAAGGTATTCCAAATTTTTTGACAAATGGACTTTACTGGTATGATACCTAATTAATCTATTTTTAGGAATCACACACTCTAAAAACACTGATTTTTAAAGAAACACTGGCTATAGAAAAATCATTTTGAAGAAGGATATAAAAACTGTTTCCAGGTTAAATGATTTCCTTTTTGCAAGTGTTATGAGTACATTTATCTGTGACATTATTCATTATTTCTACTTATTTAAAAAATATTGGAGGTATGGTATTATCTTACATGTTAAAATTTTACAAATAAAGAGTTCTTATGGGTTTTGAAAACTTTTATTAAATATTCAAACTAATAGTTTGCAAGAAAACTGGTGACATCAAGGAAAATGAAGTTATCAATCAAATTTCAACAAAACTTTGCCTAATTTATAAATCAAGTTTAAAAATGAGTTTCTTTTTTGGTTCCATATGAACTTTAAAGTAGTTTTTTCCAGTTCTGTGAAGAAAGTCATTGGTAGCTTGATGGGGATGGCATTGAATCTATAAATTACCTTGGGCAGTATGGCCATTTTCACGATATTGATTCTTCCAACCCATGAGCATGGAATGTTCTTCCATTTGTTGCCAAGTCAATCCAAAGCCAAAAGAACAAAGCAGGAGGCATCACGCTACCTGACTTCAAACTATACTACAAGGCTACCGTAACCAAAACAGCATGGTACTGGTACCACAACAGAGACATAGATCAATGGAACAGAACAGAGCCCTCAGAAGTAATGCCACATATCTACAACTATCTGATCTTTGACAAACCTGACAAAAACAAGCAATGGGGAAAGGATTCCCTATTTAATAAATGGTGCTGGGAAAACTGGCTAGCCATATGTAGAAAGCTGAAACTGGATCCCTTCCTTACACCTTATACAAAAATTAATTCAAGATGGATTAAAGACTTACATGTTAGACCTAAAACCATAAAAACCCTAGAAGAAAGCCTAGGCAATACCATTCAGGACACAGGCGTGGGCAAGGACTTCATGTCTAAAACACCAAAAGCAATGGCAACAAAAGCCAAAATTGACAAATGGGATCTAATTAAACTAAAGAGCTTCTGCACAGCAAAAGAAACTACCATCAGAATGAACAGGCAACCTACAGAATGGGAGAAAATTTTGCAACCTACTCATCTGACAAAGGGCTAATATCCAGAATCTACAATGAACTCAAACAAATTTACAAGAAAAAAACAAACAACCCCATCAAAAAGTGGGCGAAGGACATGAACAGACACTTCTCAAAAGAAGACATTTATGCAGCCAAAAAACACATGAAAAAATGCTCATCATCACTGGCCATCAGAGAAATGCAAATCGAAACCACAATGAGATACCATCTCACACCAGTTAGAATGGCCATCATTAAAAAGTCAGGAAACAACAGGTGCTGGAGAGGATGTGGAGAAATAGGAACACTTTTACACAGTTGGTGGGACTGTAAACTAGTTCAACCATTGTGGAAGTCAGTGTGGCGATTCCTCAGGGATCTAGGACTAGAAATACCATTTGACCCAGCCATCCCATTACTGGGTATATACCCAAAAGACTATAAATCATGCTGCTATAAAGACACATGCACACATGTTTGTTGTGGCACTATTCACAATAGCAAAGACTTGGAACTAACCCAAATGCCCAACAACGATAGACTGGATTAAGAAAATGTGGCACATATACACCATGGAATACTATGCAGCCATAAAAAATGATGAGTTCATGTCCTTTGTAGGGACATCGATGAAACTGGAAAACATCATTCTCAGTAAACCATCGCAAGGACAAAAAACCAAACACTGCATGTTCTCACTCATAGGTAGGAATTGAACAATGAGAACTCATGGACACAGGAAGGGGAACATCACACTCCGGGGACTGTTGTGGGTTGGGGGAGGGGGGAGGGACAGCATTAGGAGATATACCTGCTGCTAAATGACGAGTTAATGGGTGCAGCAAACCAACACAGCACATGGATACATATGTAACAAAACTTCACATTGTTCACATGTACCCTAAAACCTAAAGTATAATAATAATAAAAAAAAAATGAGTTTCTTTATCTAATGAACCCAGTCTCTGATGCCCTTCTACAATTTGAACTTGCATATCTTTATAAGATTTCTATCTCAAAATGCCTGATTATCTTATAAATGTACATAATAGCTTGTTTGTTTAAATAGGGATCATATAAGTTGGTCATTAGACCTAGCTAGCAGTGGTTGCATCATATTGGATTCAATTTTGTTTTTGGCAAGAATGCTTCATAGACAATGTTGTGTGCTTCAATTAGGAGTCATTTAATATTTAGTTCTTTATTTGTATTATGCTAACAAACATCAGGTAGACCCACTGGTTCATTATGGGCTGCAAAATAGTAATATTGTGATTTTATCATTCTGTAAAGATAAACATCTACATCAACTTTTTTTTACCCTAAGGTACAGTTTGTCTAGGGCAAGAAGGATAAACACCTGATTCTTTCATTTGTTAGTTTTCAGCATAATGATTTTGTTTCTTAGCATTATCCAAAGATGTCCAGTGTATTTAAAAAATAAATTGACCATACTTGTTCTTTTCAATAAATTCAAGCATACTTGCTTTGTTTTAATCCGTTACATCTTTTATTTTTTGTTGAGTGGGGGCCTCTTTAAGCTTATTTCAGAGTCTTTTCAACATGCCCCCTCTAGCCTTTGATAGCATCATGCCTTTTTGGTGACTTTTTTCACCTTCAGATCTGAGTTCAGCCATTTCTCCAAAATGTCCTATTTCGTATTAGTGAGAAATAATAGAAATTTTAATCTGGATGTTAGAGGCATTTTTTGCTACGTGGTTGGTCATTGATCCCAGGTCTTTTCAGGAGAAACTGTAAAAAGGCATGAATTTTTTAAGACGGTAACATGCATCTTGAATCCATACTGATAATACTAATTCAGAGTCAGGACTTGGTTTTTATTTAACCTAATTGATCTTCATCGGCAGCACCTTTTTTCCAGACGGAAACTCCTGGTCTCCAAAACATCAACATAATTTTTCATGTAATTTATCCTACAAAATACACATAGCAGTCTCTGGATGACAAAAACTTACATTACCAACAACAATGTGACTGATTTTGTGAGTACATTTGGCAGATATTCCACCAAAGCATATTGTCAAATCACTGTGCTCTAAAATTAATTGAAATAGTTTCTTTTTTTTTGGTTGAGCCAGCAATGCAATGCACAGTTAACAAGTACAATTCATTTGCCATTCAATTATGAGTTTTGTTTTTCAATAAAGTTTGCATTATAATTCTATAAAATAATCACATGGTTCCAAAATGAAATCAATAGAACAAGGTACATCCATGGAAGTCCTATATTCTGATACTCTCTGAATCTGTTCCTGGATTCATGCCATTCTCCTGCCTCAGCCTCCCAAGTAGCTGGGAGTACAGGCGCCTGCCACCATGCCTGGCTAATTTTTTTGTATTATTAGTAGAGACAGGGTTTCACCGTGTTAGCCAGGATGGTCTCGATCTCCTGACCTCATGATCCGCCCGCCTTGGCCTCCCGAAGTGTTGGGATTACAGGCGTGAGCCACTGCACCCGGCCTCTTATAGGAAACTTTTTTTAAAAAAAGTCTTTGTTTTGGTTTTGGTTCATCCAGACACTGTTTTATACAGAGTTTATCTCTACAGTGAGATAAACTTTGCCAAATGCACATTCTCATGCAACTCACATTCCTGTCAACATAGAGACCATTTATTTTATCCTAGAAGATTCTCCCAGACCCTTTCTCAGTCAATCCCACTCCCCAGAGAGAGTCACTGCTTTTATTTCTTGTGCCATAGTTTTGCCTTATCTAGAGGTTCCTATGAAGAAAATTCATACAGAATGTATTCACATGTGGCTGACTTCTTTCACTTAGAATAACATTTTTGAGGCCCTTTTATTTTAGTGCACTTATCAGTAGTTTAGACCTTTTTTGTGGCTGAGTAGTATTCCATTGTTTGGCAGGACTACATTTTAAAAAGTATATATATTCACCATTTGCTAGACACTTAGGTTGTTAACTATTTTACCTATTATATATAAAACACATATTTTTGTACAAGTTGTTTTTCTGTAAGTATGTTATTCTTCCTTGTTTGTCCTAGGGTTGGTACATGTTTAACTTTATGAGAATGTGCTAAGCAATGCACAAGATCTCCATTTGTTTCACAAACTCTACAGCTTTTGGTGTTGTTCATCTTTTAGTTTATCTTTTCCATGCAGTTGTAGTGGTATTTCATTGTGGTTTTAATTCCCATTACCTTGATGGCAATGCTATTGAGCACCTTTCCCTATGCTTTTTGGCTTTTTCTGTACCCTCCTTTGTGAATTGTCTAAATCTTTTATCTATTTTTCAAAAGGTGTTCGTTGTTGTTTTTAAATATTTTCATTTTAAGAGTTCTCTATTGGAAATACAAATCCTTTTTTCTAGTTTATTTTTGTGTGTGTATGTGTTTTTGCCGAGCAGAAGTTTTTAATTTTGATGAAGTCCAACTTATCAATTTTTTTCTGGTACAGGCTTTCTGAGTCTTTTAAATAGGTGTATCCTAAAGAGTTAAATTCAAAATTAACAAACCAACCAAGGTACATGACTTTCTGTAAAGAGCATTAATAATTGTATAGAAAAATGTGTTTTTCAATGCATTCAGACATTTCAAAATGCCTTAAATGTTGTCATTTTACCTTTATCTGGTGCTTACAATGTCAATTTTACATATACCTTAAAATACACAATACATAATTAATAAAGGAGTATGCATATATGTAAATTTATGCATACATAAATATGTACCTGCATACATAAACAAACATATATATTGAGGTGCATTTTCAGCAGTGTTATTGATAAAGAACATGATAAAATTTTGGGACCACTGGACTGTCATCTCAAAGTAGAGACAGAGGTATATACAGGATATTACGGTCATCCAGAGGAAAGACATTAAGCCAAACATGGAATTTAGACAAAACTTTCTGAATAAGATGACTGTCCATGTGAATCTTAAGAGGTTAGTAAGAATTATACAAGAGGCTGTAAGAGAAGGCATGTAAGAAAGATACAACAAGATGAACAAAAGCATAGATGTGTGAAATCTCATGGATTATGGGGGAAATTATATGTCACACTTATTAGAATTTTAAATTCAAGAAGAGATTAGATGGGTTGGTAGGGACCAGATCGTGGAGGGCCTTGTTTTGCCATGCTGAGAGAATGGATTTAATGCTCAAGGTGACAAGGAGCCACCCACTGAAATGATTTAAGGAGAGGAGTGCCATGTTCCAATTCTAAATGCTCACCTTTGTAGCAATGGGAAGATGAGGTTGAGAAGAAAAAGCTAGAGCCTCGAGAACAGTCAGCGGATATTGCAATTGTGCGGATAGCAGATTATGAGGACCTAGATAGGAAAGGAAGCCATGTGTTTGAGAATTGTTCAAGGGGTAAAATCAGGAGGACCTGGTGATTTGCTGTGAAGGTGGATCAGGAGGTAGAGAAAGGAGAAGGGTACCTAACTCTCAGGTTCTGATTTGGGTAGCTGAATATGATGGCGATACCACTAATCAATATCAAGGGAAATACAAGATGAGAAGCTGTGCTGGCAGGGTTGCTGTTTCCAAGCTTTACTCTGCCTGTGCATCCATACAGGCTTCTCCACATTGATAGCTACCAGCTCCTGTCACTGTAAAATAAACTCCCTAGGAAAGCATTTCTAACTGTGTTATATTTGGAACCTAAAGTTCCCTTATACTATATTATCTCTCCAAGTCTGTCTAAATGATATACCAAACACATATGGAAGTGCAAAATGGGGTGTAAAAATGACAAGCCTGTGTTTGAATAAAATTTATTCAACCATTTATTCAAGAAATATTTATTGAACAACCACTTCATGTCAGGAAGTGCCCCAGGTACAGGGGATACAGTGGTAAACAAACCCAACCTGGCCCCTGCCTTCAGGTTTCTTTTTTCCAGAAGGGTGCACAGAGTATGATGTTGGGGATAGTACAAGGAATAGTGAGGACATAGAGAAGGAAGATCTATTTCCCTCAAAAGTCAGGAAAACCTTTCAGGAGAAGAATAAGGAATAAGCGGGTATATGGAGGGAGTACTGCAGGCAGTACTGCTTGTAATATCACATGATAATATAAATATCATATACACACACATAATACACAAGGCATAGGGACAAGAAAGAATCAAATCAACAGGATGAAATGAAAGTTCAACAGTACTGGAATACAGAGTGCAAGGGAGAGAGGGAATGATGAGATTCAACAAATATTTCTTTTGCTGTACAATGTTCGACAAGGTTGGGTTTTACACTAAATTTAAAGAATATGACAATGAGTTAAAAAAGTTCCTGCTCTCAGAAGCTCATGGTCTACTGAGAAAGAAAGACCGTCACAAACGATAAACAAATCCTGTACTGGGTTTTCCAATAAGAATTTTAAAGTATCATGGACTCAAGGGCATCCCGTCAAGGTTACTAGGAACCAGAGAAAGTATAACAGAAGAAGGGATGTTTCAGCAAAGTCTTAAATGATTTTATAAAGACTCCCAACAGCCTTGGACACAGGATATAAAATGGAAGGCATTCCAGACAGTGGGACCCAAATGCGCAAGTATACAGGACTTGGGTTGGAGGGAAGACATTTATGTTTGAGGATCATATATAGAGCAGTTGTTGCTGAAATACATTCCTGGCCTAGCTCTCAGCTCTCCAGCATCCCAGAGCCATCCTTGTAATGGACACACTCCTACAGGCAAAGATAGAAATAGAGCACCATTTGAGGTCACTTCAAATGGTGAAAGATGTAAGGTAAAAGTACAGCCTTGCAGAACTTCCCAAAATTATAAAATACAGTTATTTTATGTTATATGTAATAAAGGCTTATGTAATAAAAAATTATTATCATTTTTCCCAATTTCTGTTATATAGTGTTATATGAAATTTCTTTCCATCTTTAGTGAATATTCAGTACAGAAAGATTATAGACTGATGTTCATATTTAATAACATTTACATGCAAAATTAATATAAGAAAGGTGTTTTAATTTGTTTTTCAAGAATTGCTAAAGGAAAGTATATGTTTTAGGAAGTGAACCAGAAGTTTCTGCACAGAAAGAAGAAAGGGGTGAGGGGATTATAATCCAACATGAATTGATATTATATATTAAGTTGATAAGAATATTTTAAAACTATTCTTGTAAAGCTATTCCTCTGGAAGACTGAACAGCTTTATTAAGGCTAGCTTGGAATGCTAGAAAACATAAAATATTAAAAGCATCAACGAATCCCTACAGCCTGGTTATAGATTATAAGAATTTTACATGACTTCAGAGTAAAGCACACTGGATCAGGGATCATGAGACCAAAGTTTATTCACTGTGTGGTCATTGATAAGGGCCTTAATGGACTGCATCTGGATTGCTTCATTGGTAAAACGGAAGTGCTAATACCTTCTTTTAGGGTTATTTAGAACCTACACGAACTACAGTTAACCCTTGAACAATGCAGGGACAATGACCCCTTGTGTGGCAAAAATCCACATAGAACTTTGACTCCCCTAAAAGCTAATTACTAATATCCTACTGACCAGAAGCCTTATAGATAACACAGTCAATTAACACATGTTCTGTGTGCTATATGTATAATATACTCTATTTTTACAGCAAAGAAAGCTAGAGAAAAGAAAATGTTATTAAGAAAGTCATAAGAAAGATAAATATATTTACTATTCATTATGCGGAAGCGGATCTTCATGAAGGGCTTTTTCTTTGTCGCCTTTATGTTACATAGGCTGAGGAGTAGGACAAGGAGGAGAAGGGTTTGGTCATATTTAAAGGGCCCACTCATATGATCAGGTAAAACCCATTCAGATCACCTGCCCTGAGAGTAGCCAGATGCTGAGTATGACCCCCACGTGACATCCAGCAGACAATGGGACATCAGTTCTACAACCCCAATAACTTAACTCTGCCAACAATAAACTTGGAAGAGGACCCTGAGCTCCGGATGAGAACGCAGCTGCTCACCATGATTTTTGCCTCATAATACACTAAGCAGAAAGCTCAGTGCAACAGTGCAAAAGGATTATGGCAGTTTGAAATGAATATTTTGATAAAATGTTTCCTGGAACAAATAAAGTTATGTTGGAAAGCAATAAAACACCTTAAAGTATTTTAAGCCAAATAAATATTTTCTGCTGAAATAGTAATGCTGAAAATCATCATGAGTTTGCACTTTTGACAGCATGGAAGTCTGGTACAGGACTAAATATATTGTGGGTCTATATAATCAGGAAGGTATGAGGTTGGAGCAATAGAAAAATTGCAGGGAAATTAGCATGGGGCAGTGGAAAGCATGCCAAAAATGGCAGAGTAAGGAAATGTGTGGAAGTAGGCCACTAGCTTGGATCTGGCACAATGCAACCACTACATATGGGGTGCATTTACATTGAGGGGCACTCTAAAAATTTTGATGACTCCCTTAATACTTAAATATTTCAAGTTTACGGTTGTGGAAGCATCCTCCCATGAGAAAGGGAAGTATGACTGCCTGCTCTCATTTATATCGCTCCAGGTGCCCACTTGGAGAATTCCCCAGTCTCATGGCCATCCTCACAATTACCTCACTGATTCTTGATGTAATCTACTTACCCAATTCCTATGGCTCCATTCCTCTTTGGATTTCCTCTTGTGTATCTAACCATAGTCTTACACTTTAATCCTGCTTGAGTTCAGACTCATATATCCAACTACCAAACTTGAATCACTACTTCTAAAACTCAACATGTAAAACCTAGCTCATTAGCTACTCCCCAGAACCTGTTTCCTATTTAGGTGATTTAGACTGCCCCCTATTTAATTAACCAAGACAAAATCTGGAATGATTTTGATTTCCCCCCACCTCCCATTCAATTATTAAGTTCCTTAGATTATTTTTCCTTAATATCGTGCAAAATCTAAGCTTAGGAACATGATTTAAAGTCCTTCGTTACGTGGCCCCAGCTCCAGCCTATTCTCCTAGTGCTCTTCCCTCAAATAAACATTACAGTCCATTTATACTGAAAAACATGGAGTTCCCCACAACTCCATGCTTTCTGACAACTGTATGCGTCTGCAGTTCCTCTTCTCAGCCTCCACCTCCTGGGCTCCAGCGACCCTTCCCGCTCAGACTCCGAAGCAGCTAGGACTATAGGTGCACACCACCATGCCAGGCTAATTTTTGTATTTTTTGTAGAGATGGGGTTTCACCATGTTACCCAGGCTGGTCTCAAACTCCTGGACTCAAGAGACCCAACAGCCTTAGCTTCCCAAAGTGCCATAGACGCCATCTTCTATGAAAACTTGTGCAAATTGAGGGAGACCTACATGTTCCTTTTAATTTTAAAAATATCTCTATATAAAACTTGCTATTGCATGGAAGTTCTCATCTTTTACACACTTGTTATTTACAACTATATCCAACATAAAATTCAGCAGATTTAATCACTCCTATCTCAGTGTTCTTGTACATTTAACATAGAATAATTTATTAACATAAACACTTTTGTACTGCTTATTTCTTCTTGTGTGTTTTTCTGACTCATTGTGAATGTCCATATGCCTTAATTATCTCTGTATCTTTAAGTACCTTCCTAATGCTTTACCTGGATGCTAGTAGCTGTTCCATATGTCTGTTAAATATAATGCACATTCTGCCATTAAACCTGTACAATTATTTCCCAAGGATAGGGCTTATGTAAGTATAATCCAGCATTTCAGTATGAATATTATGATGGTTTGTGCCTTTCTCCTAATGGAAATATTTAAGTTAATTTAGAGCCTTAATGATGTTCTCACTCTAACCTTTCACACCATTGTTTGATGTTTACTCATTGTATTAAAGTCCACACAATTGAATATTACCTGCTTATAATATTTTCTTTTAAATTCATTTTTAACTTACAAAATTTAAAATTTAGTTAATGTAAGAGAAACTCAGGTAAGGGAATCGCAGTAATTCTGCGGCACAACTGCGTGATAGTGGTACCCTCCCAGCTTTCACCTTCATAACCAGCACATGGACTCCCAGGGGGCCAAGACAGAGTGCATGGATGGGCAGGAGGCAGACTGCTTTCATGAGGAGATAGAACAGGAGCTTATTTGTAAAAGATACCAGGACGCAACCTCTTCTTCACCAAAACAAAATAAGATAAAATATCCTTTTGACACTGTCCTGTGTTAAAAGGGAGTTATTAAATTTTAACCATGATCTATCATTTACTCTTCATTGCAGCTGACTCTATTAATTTGCTTTCTTGAAAGAATACAGGCGATATAATGACTTCTTTAAGTTTTTCCCAGGAATCCCTTAATTATGTTCACTATCTTAACTTCAATGATGATATGTAGTAAGTAATTAATAAAATGATTAGAGAAATACACGAGGAAATACTAGAAAAAGACTTTAGTCGAATCTTAAATCATAAGCTGCCCAAATTTGTGTGTGTGTGTGTGTGTGTGTGTGTGTGTGTGTTGGGTTTTGTTTTTGTTTTTGTTTTTTTGAGACAGAGTCTCACCCTGTCGCCTGGTTGGAGTGCAACGGCCCGAGCTTGGCTCACTGCAACCTCCGCCTCCCAGGTTCAAGCAATTCTCCTGCCTCAGCCTCCTGAGTAGCTGGAATTACAGGTCCCCATCACCACGCCCGGCTAATTTTATCTTTAGTGGAACTGGGGTTTCACCATGTTGGCCCGGCTTGTCTCAAACTCCTGACCTCATGATCCGCCTACCTCGGCCTCCCAAAGTGCTGGGATTACAGGCGTGAGCCACCGTGGCTGGCCCCAACAATAATATATGTGTAAAGGGTAAATGAGTAATTGCCATTCAATAGTACATTTTCTATATTTACATAGTTTTAAATTTAAAAGAAGCACGTATGTTTGCCTCAATTTATATAATACATATGTTCCAGCAAAGTTGATAATAAAGTAGACCTCTGAGATAACTAAAATTATAAATTCGGACATCTTTTCCTGGAGGAGAATGGCCTAAGTTTAAAGTCTGAAAATAAATGACTCAACATAGTGGTCAAATCTGAGAGTTGGATTTTGTATAGGTAAAAGTGATTTCTTAGTCTTTCAAAGCAATTCAATTCCATTCAACAAATAACAAGTTTCTGGTAGGTACTGTGGGGAATTAAAAAAAAAAAAATAAGAGGCAGCCTTTTATAAAACTCAAGCAAAATATGTTGAGCTGTAAAAGTATGTGTGTATTGAGAAGGTGACAATTAATAGTGGGCATCAGAAAAGGGGTCATGAAGCAGCTAATGTTTTTATGCATCCCAGAGGGTTGTTAGAGGATTGTTTTGCCCATCTGAGATGAAGGAAGGGACATTTGGGATAGTGGTTCTGAAAGCTCAGGATGCATAAAACTCACATGGCTGGCAGAAGGGTAGGTGGGGGCTGCAGCACTGTATTCTGTATCAGTTAGCTATTGCTACAATAATGATGTTTAACAAAACTCTGAAAAAGAAAATGCAGTGGCTTAAAACAACAACCCATTATTGTTTCTCATGATTGTGCACGTTAGCTGAGCAGTTCTGCCGATCTGAGCCAGGCTCAGTTGATCTCAGTTGAGATCACTCATGTATCTGGAATCATCCATGGGTCAGCTGTGGGCTGGCTGGTCTAGGGTGGTCTCAGCTGGTAGACTAGGCTTTGCTCCACGTGGTCTCTAATCCTCCATTAGGCTATGCTGGACTTTTTTTCATGCCAAAGGTAGAATGTTTCTGACCAGACTCAGAACTGGCACATAGTCATCACTTCTGTTGTGTTCTATTGGCTGCAGAAGGTCAGAGTTAGCCACTCAGGGAGTAAGGAAACAGTTTATCTCTTTATGGAACAAGCTGCAAAGTCGCATTGCAAAAGGTATGAATACAGAAAGGGGAAGAATAGGCATCATTTTTACAAGTAGTCGACCATGGGGTTTCTTTGTTTTGATTGGAATACTGAGTAGGTGGAATGAAGCTGTCTGGCAATGCAGGCTGAGATTAACCTGACCTGTTTATTTTAAGTTCAGGGAGTAGTGAGGAAACATTGAAGTGTTCTGAGCAGGGAAAAACCATGTTCAGAAGTCTGGCTTTAGAAGGAATAAGCTTTTATGGTTAAGAGGTGAATAACAGCATAGAGAGGCAGGATGAAAGAGTGTCTTTTCCAATCATCTAGGTGGAAATTAAGGAAGGTTTGAATCAATGTAATGGCAATAGGAGCAGAATCAAGGCCAAAGGTAAGAAATTTCTTGCAAGGACTGATAAGACTGCCGATGGCATGTCAGGTGAGTGAGACAAGTAGCATCTTCTTTATGCTCCTTCCTTTTCCCCCTGTATACCAAGCTCAAATTTTTAACACACATCCTCTTATTCTACATTCAGAGTTTCCAGAATACATTGTCCATTGCCACATGATAATATGGCATGTAATAATTGGCAGGACATGACAATCATATTGTAGGGACATGGGACTGAGACCCACTGCTTTGATCTACCATTCTAATGCGGCTAAGCTTTCTTATTTCATCCCAGACTGCAAGTTTTTCTAAGATTGAGGCTTTAGTTCATTTGGTAGGTTTTTGTCAATGATTCTATATCTTCATAAATCTCTGATTTAAATTTGGCAAAATACGTATTAAAAATAAAATGAAGTTGCACAAATATTACTTTCAATTTTATTTAAATCAAATAATGTTGTGTTGATATGAAGAACTTTGCATAGAAACCACATGAATTTTAAAGACAAAATTCAAATACCTAATTATCCTATTCTGAAATAATTAAATGAAAAGAATACACATGTTAAATTGCCATAAACATGTAGGTATTACATAATACACATAACAGAGTCATAAAACATTTTATACTGATTTATTATAAATAATTGGAAACAATATTTCATTTTTCAAACCCAGACAACAAAACAGTAAATAGCATGCTTTCTTTTTTTATTTTATTTTGTTTTTGTAATATGAGTTTGGAAATAGTATTCTTTATCCAAAAACTGGTTTAAAAAAGTGTCTGTAGGAACACAAAAGGACAAAATGCTCATTTTCTTTCCCTTAAATGAAAACAGTCGAGAAGTTTTTGGAGGGAGAGGCTTACCTGCTATGAAGAAGCCACCAAGAATAGAAAAAAGGTATAATACCTGCAAATATCACTTGTAAGGCAAAAAGGGGTAGAATACAGACACATAAATATAAAAAAGACTCGATGGTAAACTTTAAAAAGTATTTTTCTTAACAATGTGAATAGCTTTATTTTCTCAAATGGAGGAAACCATAAAGGCACAGTGGATCAAGTCACCAAGTTTGAAACTGGTATTGCTACCTTGCCAACAACTTTCTCTTTTATAAGAGAGGAGACCCAGTAGCTTTATTTCAATTTTCTCATCCCATAGTGACTCATGTTTTAATAAAAACTGTCTACTGTTATAACCTTGGACACTTACAGGCAGAGAAGGCTTCTTGATAAAATACTGTGGTAACTTCAAGCACCCCAAAAATTCACTTAAAATACATTATCCCATAGGAATATTTCCATTAAGTTATTTATGGCAACTAGCAGTCAGAATTTCTCTTAGTCAGGTGACTATGATTAATTTTCTTTTTGTATATATTTCCCTAACATATAATAGTTTTGCCAAATTTTCTCCCCGATAATAATTTTTAAAAATTAAAAATTGCCTAAGCGAATGGACTGAAGGAGAAATATATGAAGAGTGACGTATTTCATTAAGGGATACAGTAGATTTCTTTGAGCATTTGTGTTTATTTGCATCAATTAAGTTCAATGTTGCATATTCCAGATTAATTAGCTATTAGGTTTTTTGCAGATATAAACATGCTATGTACAATGATATTTATAATTATTTTATTTTTCATAGACTTCAAAGTGTTTCCTTTATAGACACTGGAACAGTGTGAATCTGGTAAGCATGTTTTAGTTAATTAGCAAAATTTAAATTAGCAAGACGTAACAGGGTGAGTATCGAAGTTCTAAAAACATTTTTAAAATAATGAAGTTACATGTATGTATACACATGCAAGTAGATACTGTAAAATGAACTGCTCCAGAGTACTTCGTTTTTCTTCAACTTAATATACTCCAAAATATTGCTTTCCTGTATAATATCAAATGAAATATTAAATGCATGTATATTATTTTAAGAACTTGATGATATATTTTACATTCTTTTAACTTTACTCAGGCTATAAATATATTTATATATCATTCAATCAGTTTTTAGAGTAAATGAAACCCATAGTATGGGGGTGGTAAGTTTTCACCACATACATCCCTACTTGATTATGTCCTTTTTTTTTTTTTTCTGAAAACTGTATCAAAAATCGGAGTAATGGAGTTTGTTTCTACCACACAGTTATTGTCCATGTACTACAGCTCATTATGGCTTACAAAAATGGAATTTTCCTTTGAAGACGGGTAAGCAGAAATCAGCTAGTAAGTATGATACTGGAATTAGGCTTCTGAAATCCATTAACATTTAACCAACTCAGAGGACAATGCTGTTCTAAATTTTTATCAAAATTGTGCAACAGTATAATTTGTTAGTAGGTTTGCATAGATATAACACCTTTTCACTGGTATAATACATCTTTTCCAAAGGATTATGGCAGGCTTGTTTCTATTCTTCATGTATATTCTCTTTTTCACTCTTTTTTTCTGTTTTACATGAAATTAGCCATATTTATCATCTGGCTACCATAGTTCCAAAATAAGGTCCAGTAGTAGTTTGAAGCACAGCAAGCTGAGCAGTTTCTTCCCTTTTTAAAGCCCGACAGTCAGTGGAGTTTTCTACAGTCGAGCCGCATGAGCACTGTCGCCCCAAGTAGAGACTCTTGTGAACTCAAAAGGCTCCAGATTCACGGTCAAGAACCTTGGTGACTTCACATAACTACCATTTATTGCTGGAAGGGAGACAATATTGTTTGCTTCTGAAGTTTTCAAGCAGTTTCTCACCTGGCAGCTTCTCCAGATTTATTTGTTGCTTTTATAATTGCTTCTGACATTGCGCTTTCAAAAATCTAAAGGTCGAATCATCATAGTTGTGGAACGTAAGGAGTAACTGGGCCCTTTGAAGTAGTGCCACTTTATCCCATTCAGTTTTCCATGGTTTTGTCCCGCAGTATAGAACATTCCATTTAGATTGGAGGGGCCACAAGCATCAAACCACCAGCCTGAAAAAATAGTTCATCATAGAAGAGAGAAGGAGAGGCAACAATTATAAGTAAATGGAATATTTGGAAATTAATGGCATTAAGTGATGGGAAACTTGCTTGTTCTTGTTATGCTTATTTGCAATTACGAGGCATCAGTAAATATATTCCCAGTAGTGAAACTGTTTTAAATGACTTCTGATTTAAGATTTGTATGACCCATCAGAGACAGCAATGCTCTCATGGAAAGCAGCTTTCAGTGTGACTCCACTGGAATTCACTTCTTCTTGTAATGATGGGAAGCCTTTGGGCTTCAAGATACAATCTACATAAGAGATGGATTTACATGTAAGACAAGTGCAATAAGGAAAATGCATATACCCATAAGAGGCATTCCATCTTAAGACTGTTCCTGGGAGTAGAACAATTAATTATTAGTGAAGAAATTCAGAAACTTAGACAATCAACTGAGATCTAAATAGAAAGATATTCTCCATCTACTGCATATATTTGTCAATAATTGGCCCTAAGCTGCTTCTAAAATTAATTGGATACTGTGCAATGACTATGATGCTCAAAAGGACTTTGAATTAATGTACCCTCTCTGTAGTTTATAACAACAGAAAAAGTGTTCAGCAATAGTAGCCATTCAGTTCCTGTACAGCCATATTTTGTCTATGGTTATCTAAGTGCTTTCCAAACTTAGTAAAAAGAAAAACAACTTGATGAGTAACATGGAAATTCTATGCTTGTATAGCTCTCTATAAGGATAACTGGATAACTCAGTTTTATTTTTTAAATAAATTAAGTTCTTAGATTTTTAGATAAAGCATAGTGTTTTTTCCTGTCTGCTGAAGTAACACTACCGAATCTTTAGGGAGAGATTTATGCCAGAGACATTCTGGCATGTTTTTTATTTGGATACAGTTGACCTCTCTTTGATTACAGATTTATACCTAAGGGACTAATAGCTAAAGAAAGAGAAAGCTGTACAGCTGATGTTTAACTGTAACATGAGCACCATCTTGCAGAAACTTTAGAAAAAGTTAAATGGAGAAAAGCTAGTTCTCATTTTTCAACTTCAGAAGATGAGTACAGCTGGCTTGTGTTTATAAAGTCACACTAGAGGCGTAACAAGCTGCATTAATCACCAGTTCATACTGGGGAACCACAAGGTATGTCTTGATGAATTTGGAAAGACACTATATTCCATGCAGTTTTATCAACTGTATGCAAACAACATAAATGTTAATGTAGTCAAAACATGAGGGACAAAAAGGTTCTTGTTTGGAAAAGAAGGAGGAACTGCAAGTAAAATCCTACCTTTGTTTTTCTTAAGATTAATTCTTCTAATTTTTGATCAATACAGCTGGTAAAAATATGCTGTTTATATTATAAAAAGCATTCTAATATTAGTGAATTTATTTGCCCAAAAGACTCTTTCTAAAGGACTAAAATGAAACTCTTAAGATGAAATTCAACTTGATTGCTTCTGTGTTTTAACTTTTCTCCTCCTTTTCTGTGACCTTCTTGAAGCACTTTTCCATTGCATTAATGAACATTTCATAGTCTTTCAAATATGCACCATGGTATCTCAAGCAAACACACTTACCCTATTGTTGAGACTGACTACGACTCATAGAATACTCTTCCAAGTTGCATTAGGGTAAAATGTGTGTTTTTGTTTATTTGGTTTATAGAAAGTCACAGGAGTCCCAGAGGAGGGCGGAAAGACAGACGTCTGTTGCAACAACAGCCTGGCAATAAAGAGCACAGGCTAAAGGATACGCTCATTGGGAAATTTTGGGAAAACTTAGGAAAGAGACAAGAAACAGTAAGAGCCTGTGAGAGAGTCAGGTAAATTGATCTTGTGTATCTTTTTGAATGAATAAAGTAGGGTAATGTTTGCAATGAGTAGAATGGCATTTTGGAGACACTGAAGGAAGGCCAGTATGGCTGGGTCACAATCAATGAGGGGGATAGTCGCCTGGAGCTGAGAGGGTCTGAAGAAAATCACCCAGTGTTTTGTTCATCATCCTAAAAACAATGGAAAGCCATGGTTTGTACATTGGCCCACCTCCTGTACTTAGTAGGACACCTAACAAAGTTTGCTTCCCAAATGACTGGCGGGTCACTGCAGGCTTGTTAACTGATTGACTCTCTGATTGGTTCTCCTTGTGAAGTCTTTGTTGTCTGAAGTTGTTTAGCTTACTAAAAGGCTATATTTGATAGATACCCCAATATGTAACACCTGTCCCTATTGTATTCATTTTTTTCTTTATGTATCCATTCAATATATAATTATTGTGAAACGTTGTTACACAATACTCAAGACAGACATAGTCCTTGCCTTCATGAAACTCACTTCTAATGGGAGAAACAGATGACTGTATGTAAGCAGGCACATAAAATAACTATTAGGTTGGTGCAAAAGTAATTGCAGTTTTTGCCATGACTGTTATTGGCAAAAAACACAATTACTTTTGCACCAACCTGATATAAATTATGACTTAAAATGTCATGAAAAAAATAAGTAGGAGCTCTGAAGGAGAATAACTTGACTTTTCACATTCGTGAAAGAAGCTGATATTTATCGAGACCTGAAGGAGGAGAGAGGCAGCACCAAGAAGATGGGAAAAGACCCTGCTAAGCAGAGTACAGCACCTGCAAAGGCAATGAGGAAGCAAGCAAGCTTGGGATGTGTAGGGACATCAGTGCAGCTGGTGCACAGTGAACAAGAAATGACTTGCAGGAAATGAAGGTGGAGGAATAGGCAGTCCTGGTGAGAAGTTCAATGTTTATGGTGCAATTTGTAGTTTAGCCAGCCTGCTTGTCCATGATCAGGCAAACAGGTAAAACATTCTCTACAGATGGGAACCACAATCAAACCAGAAGAACCAGATCTGCTAGGTTAAATGTTTAATCAAACATGGTTTAGAGCCCTCATTCTCTATGATCTTCCAAAGCCATCCTGAGCATATGCGACAGCATAAAAAAAAGGAGAAAATTGAGTCTAGAATCAATTCTGCAGATATTAACCGATGGATAGGGATAGGGGACAGAAATTTTTGGAAACAAAATTTCTGACTTTAAAGCATGCACAGTTTTGTGTAGGAGACAAACAAAATGCTACACATTGAGATGATAGCCATTAAACTAAGAGAAGAAGAAAATCTTATGGAAATACAGAGGCAGTAGGTGCTAACTGTCTGAGGGACCACAAAGCTCACTCATTCAACAGCTGCTCTGGGTCCTGAAGGATGGGTATGAGTTCACTGGACAGAAAGAGCTTCTATATAGTCTGTACTCTGGAAGAGCAGGAGAGAGTGTCTGCCAGCAGGTTGGCTTGGCTGGAGTGCCAGTGGGTTAAAGGGTTGGAGAATACAGGGCTAAAAAATAAACAGGAGGGAAAACATAAAGGTTTTCATTACACCTTTAGACATTTTCTTTTGGGCAATGGGAAGCGTGGAGAGCGCCGGAGCAGAAGTTAGAAGACCCAGACTTTTCATGCTTACTTCATCAATTAATAACCAAGAGATCTTACACAATAGTACCAATAGTATTTGATATTTACTGAACTGTTCATATGAAGGTATTTATATGCATTTTCTCATTTTATCCCCCAAACAGCCTTAAGTGATGTGGCAAGTACCATAATAAAGATACTAATGCTCACAGAGTTTAAGGAACTGTTTAAGGTCACATTCATAATACACAGATTCTAAGAGCTAGACAACCATTTTCACAGCACAGTTATAAGGATCAAATAAGATAATGCACTGTTATAGCCTGTAAAAAAAAAAAAAAAAAAAAAAAAAAAAAAAAAAAATCCTACTTAAGTGCCAGCTGTAAGTTATCTAGAAAATGGGGCAGAAGGTTTAGGGCAAAAAAAAAAAAAGAGACAAGACTTTGTGGAGCATCATAATTATTTAATAATAAAGACAAGGTGGTCAGTGCCAACATATTTTCTTATCTGCTTGGTGGGGTTTATTAGAGAAGTATAAAAATAATTAGACCCAAATAAGTACAATTGTACAATGTTCATGTTATAAAAACTTGGCATTTAAGTTCCTAATTTTTTTAAATGTTTCATTTTGATTTCATGACAAATCAAGGAGTTTGAAATGTTCAATTAACTCTTTATCTTAAGACTAGTGGGCCATGAATTCTGTGATCTGTCTCAGAGCAACTGATAATAAAGATGGAAGAAAATGAAATAAAAGAGCAATTATTTCTCATGACAATTTCGGTTTTATTATAAAACATCCTAACTTCAAGGTAGCAGAAGTAATAATTTCTGTGTAGGCAAGGATTCTCTGTTTTCTTTTATATATACATTAAAACAAACTAAATAATTTTTTCATATCAAATATTTCGAATAGTTTGTCCACTTTCTACCTTTATTTTTAAAAATTAAGCATGGCCAAGTCTTTTAAACACAAATCCTGAAAATATGTGGTTTAAAGCATCAATGCAGGCAAAAGTATAGCAGACTCCTCATTACTTATATGCATTCCTTGTATTTATAGGTGATCATAGATACTCAGTACATATGGTAAATCTGTATGGGATGAAGATGTTCTATGAATATACAGAAGAGTATGCCTGAGTTTACAGTTCCTCTCTGATAAGATTCTGAATAGCTGAATTGTATATTCTGTGCAATCCTGGGAAAATACTAACTTTGTACTTCGTTTGTGCTTGGGAATAACAAATAAGAAATATCCTAGAGCAATTCATCTAGGAAAGGCACTTCAAAGCTAAAAGAACTCAATGATGCAAGCAAAGGATCGAAAAAAATGTTACCCTCTGCTATTGGGACAACTGATAAAATGTTTCAAATGTTTTGTTTTGTTTTGTTCTGTTCTGTTTTTTTTTTTTTTTTTTCTTTTGGGATGGAGTCTCACTCTATTGCCCAGGCTGGAGTGCAGTGGCACAATCTGGGCTCACCGCAAACTCCACCTCTCGGGTTCAAGCGATTCTCCTGCCTCAGCCTCCTGAGTAGCTAGGACTACAGGCATCTGCTACCATGCCTGGCTAATTTTTGTATTTTTTTTTTTTTTTTTTTTTAGTAGAGGTGGGGTTTTGCCATGTTGGCCAGGCTGGTCTCGAACTCCTGACCTCAGGTGATCCAATCACCTCGGCCTCCCAAAGTGCTGGGATTACAGGCATGAGCCACTGCGTTCAGCCACAAATGTCTTAAGGTTGGCAACCGCTGAGATGTACTTTCGAAGCATTTTTCTTCATAACCTGTAACCTCATGTATATTTTAATAAGAAATCTGAGATTCATGTTTCCAATTCATTTACACTTAACTCATTAAAATTTAGTTTTGTAATAACTATCCTAGGCCTTTTAAAATCATTTGTGTCTTTTATCTTTGAAGCAGAAAATTCACATTTTATCGCTAATAAATGAAACTTTGCCCAGAAAATAGGAATTTGATTCTCAACTTTGTACTCAGGAAGTTCAACTTTATTTGAACATCAGGAAACCTAACTCTTAAATTCTTCTGATTCTAAACAAAACGTCTCTCAACACTTCTTTTCTGTGGTAAAATGTACAGCAAAATGAAAAGGTATATCTGTTTTTGTAGATTTCTTTTGTTCATTTTCAATGCTTGCATTCTAATCAGCAGTATGCAAAAGAGCTTGCACAGAAATTAAGATTTTCATCTTTCATCACTAACTAAGAATGAGTTTAAACTAAATTGATTGGTGCCATCAATGGGATCATAATGGAAAAAATCTCTTGGTGAGTTTATGTGGACAAAGTTGGCCCTACCCAAAAAAAGCCTCAAGAAGCAGCTGCATGGGTCTTGCATGCAGGAGGCAAAGAACCTTGCTAGAAGTTTGCATTCCTTCTGTCATATTTTACTATATCCCCTTCAGGCCAAGGACTTGTTGTTTTTTTGGTTGGTTGGTTGGTTGGTTGTTTTTGACTGTCCCTTCCTCCCTCCCTCCCTCTCTCTCTCTCTCTTTCTCTCTCTCTTTTCTTTCTTTCTTCCTTCCTTCTTTCTCTTTCTTTCTCTTTCTTTCTTTCTTTCTTTCTTTCTTTCTTTCTTTCTTTCTTTCTTTCTTTCTTTCTTTCTTTTCCTTTCTCTTCTTTTTGTTCTAAAGATGAAAAGTTGTTTATCCTGGCTAGGAATATCAAATTCACTTAAAACTTCCAGGTATTCTTTTACTGCCTCTCTTCTCCCTCATACTTCATTTTGCTTTTAACCATGTTTAAATGAGGAAATGCTTGCAAAAAGATGCTGCAAACAGTACAATAGAGCTCTGTCATTCGCTTTGAAAGTCATTCCTTTTTATTGGAGGCAGTAGAAAGAGTAGATAGAACAAAGGCCTCTGGAGGTTGAGTACCTGCATTTAAATTCTACTTCTGACAAAATTCTGTGACCTATGGCAAATTATCTAACTTTTCTGTATCTCAATTCTTGCCAAAAGTATTATTGTGGTCTGTATTTCCAAGAGTTTTTGGAAGCTTCATATATGTTATTAAATATAAATCATTTAGGATAATATAAACGTATCCATTAGAAAGAGCTCAATAAGTTTTTAAATATTATTACTGAGTACAATACAAAATTAATTGGTTATTTCTCATCCACTGTCAATTAGTAAGCATTGGTTGTAGTCTTGCACGAGAGGACTATCGGTTCTGATTCACCTTTTTCCAAACTTATAAAAGACATTTTCTGATACTCTTTGCTCTTTTTCTAATAAATGAAACTTTGCCCCAGAAAATAGGAATATAATCTTAAACTTTGCATTTTAGGAAGCTCAAATTTATTTGACAGTTAGGAACCTAACACTCAAATTTTTATAATTCTGCAGTTTAGTCTTTTGGGGTTTGGTTATTCTTAAGTTAGTTTCAGTCTTTGATAGTCACCTCTTTGTTCCATGTTGGTGCATACAAATACATGTATGTATTATGCATTTTAAATATAAGTTCATGCAAGAATCACGTTTATACTAACATTCATTTACTTTATGTCTTTTCCCCAGAATAATTTGTAATTTTGCAATGTCCTTTCAGAGTCTCTGCTAACATATTTACTCATTAAACCAATATTTATTGAACATATACTATCTGCCACACACTATGGCAGCCACTGGGGATATAGTAGTGGACAGCACAAAATCCCTGCATTCACAGAACTTACATTTGTGTAGAATAGGCTTACGTTTCATGTACTAAATATAGAAATTGGGTTGAAATAAAAGTAGTGCAATGTAGATTTCTATAGTCAATCTTACATTAGTCATATGGATCTTCTTTTCTCTCAATATTTTTACCTTGAAACATAGAGAATTTTAGTTATCTGATCATGCTTAGCAGATCTTTCTTGGGTTCCCAGAAGTGCTAAGACAATTATATTTTCCCAAAGATCTTGTCACTTCAAGGTCATACACCAGTTGAAAAAACTGCTAGCTTCTATCATTTTCTTTGTCTTCTTCAAGATTATATAGTAGGCAAAGTGAGCATTTGTCAACTCTCTGCTGTTAGCATCTGGAAAGTTCTAGACGTACTAAGAAATTTATGTGTATGGCTTTATCCCCTCTTTAAGGAGTGAACTGAAAAATATACTTCGTTAGCTTTAGAAAGTCTTGTCTATCAGTTGACATGGTTTATGCATTGGGAAAAGAAATGAGAGTTTCTACTTCAATAGATTCTTTCTACAGAAAGTTAGGTCACATTTTTACATAGCCTTTATATTATGTACTAAATATGGAAATTATATTGAAACTAAAGTAAGGAATGTAAAATGATAACATATTTGTTTTTGTTGTTGGCAACCTTTAATAATTACAGTTTATGAAAGATTTTTAGAAATAATTATTTAATTATAATATTAATAATTTTAGTTAACTGTAGCTTAAGCAAACTTTCAGAAATGCAGACTTTGAAAACTCCTAATTTAGTATCAAAGATTTTTTTTTAGCTGAAGGTAAGTTTGTTTTGAATGTGACAATCTAGTAACAAAAATTTGTCACTGCCTTAATTTTGGAATCAGAATTTTTCACATATTTATCTCCATAAACAATAAATTTATACAAAAAGTATGCAATGAATGAGATTATATTTTCATTTTCTTAATGTTAAATAGTAGATAAAATTATTTCTTTTAAATTTTTAATGAAACTTATGCTCTAGCCTGTCTTGCTCATTTGTTTAATAGTAATTAACCCCCTTAAATTGACAGAAGAAAGCTAAGAAATAAGGAAGTTAGGAAATGAAGAACAAAGCTCAAGTCCTACCTTGGGTCTAGCTGAAATACCTTCTGCTTTAAATTAAGCCTATTTCCTGCCATTCAGTCTTTTACTGATAAGGGGTAATGATACCAGATTCTCCAGCTAGAATTCCTCTATGTACTTGAAGAAAACTAGGATAGTTGGTGGGCAATAAATCTTATTTTACTCTTAATCCCTTTTAGAAGAAACAAGGAAAAATATATAAAGAAACATGATAAAACAAAGCTTTAATTGATGATGACAAAGAGCTGTGAGTCACTAGCTCCAAAGAGTATGAAGTCTCACTGCTTCAGAGAGGCTATTTTAAATAGGCAACAGGCTCAAATACTAAGTTTAAAAAGAAAAAAAGGAAAGGAAAAATCATTAGATGAGGAAAATGGCTCTAAGGGAAATTTTGACAGAGAATAAGTAGTAGTGGTGGGGAGTAGCTAAGTAGGACCGAAGTTCCAGGCAATACTCCAGTTACCTGGACTGTCAATGACATTCATCCTTATGTTCTCCAGTTCTTAGCTATCTAAATTCCACATTTCAGCTTTCCATAATAAATAGCTTTGCAAGACCTGGATTCTTTCAAAGGGACATTTGATAAGGTAATGGCGTTTATTACAAAAACACATTTACTTAGACTATTCCAGACCAAGCAATAAGTGGAAATATTCTCTCCCAAACATATGTGTTTATTGGTGAGTAAGAATTGGGTCCAAGAATAATTATGGATGAAAGAACATGACAAAGTTCAATCATTTAAAGCAGAAATAAAATCATAAATCTGAGCAGTGAAGTTTTCTCATTGAAAACCAAGATGTACATTCTCCTCTTTGCTTCACTCCATATTTTCATTATTATGACAGAAATATGAACATATTGGAATACGCTTCTAAGGACACATTTGAAAGATTTTACTGTTGGTTTTTCATGTATTGTATTTATTTGGTAAGAAAAAATATCTGTGAAAATAGACATGGAGAAAATAAAGCATATTTCAATATTAAAATGTGCAGGAAACTGAAAAATCGAAGTCCCTTTGTCTTTGTATAGTTGCTGACAATTTCATTTATGAGATCAGGGAAGTAATAAAAAGAAAAATTTTCTTTCCGGAAAAAGCTCAAGACCTACCTTGTGTGTACCATTTTTTTAAAAAATCTTAGATCTGTAGCAACTAGTTTTGGGGGTGAGGGCTGAGGAAGGAGTCATAAAATTAGATATAGGAGACTTTATAATATTTAATGATGTTAAATGTAATGCCAAAAGGATATGTTCAAAGCTTAAGGAAAAGAATATGAGGCCGGGCACGGTGGCTCACGCCTGTAATCCCAGAGCTTTGGGAGGCCGAGGTGGGCGGATCATGAGGTCAGGAGATTGAGACCATCCTGGCTAACGCAGTGAAACCCTGTCTCTAGTAAAAATACAAAAAAATCAGCCGGGCGTGGTGGCAGGCGCCTGCAGTCCCAGCTCCTTGGGAGGCTGAGGCAGGAGAATGGCAAGAACCCGGGAGGTGGAGCTTGCAGTGAGCCAAGATCATGTCACTGCACTCCAGCCTGGGTGACAGAGCAAGACTCCGTCTAAAAAAAAAAAAAAAAAAAAAAAGAAACAAAGAATATGATAGAATATGATAGAGGCAGAATCATAATATCATAATAGGTTAGGTTTGATAACATTGGGGCTGGTATCATATTGGAAAGATGTCAGCATAGGTGGCATGGATGTGGTCAATGGGCTGTGATTTGGTGATAGTAGTAATAGAGGGGTTGGCGATAGGGAGGAAGACAAAGAGTTATCCAAAACCAACTGGGCGTGGTGGCTCATGCCTGTAATCCCAGCACTTTGGGAGGCTGAGGTGGGTAGATGACCTGAGGTCAGGGGTTCGAGACCAGCTTGGTCTCGAACATGGTGAAACCCTGTCTCTACTAAAAATACAAAAATTAGCCAGGCATGGTGGCACACACCTGTAGTCCCAGCTGCTCAGGAGGCTGAGGCAAGAGAATCACTTTAACCAGGGAGGCGGAGGTTACAGTGAGCCTAGATCATGCCATTGCACTCCAGCCTGGGCAACAGAGTGAGACTTGGTCTCAAAAAAATGATAATCATCATCATCCAAAACTTTCACCTATACTTTTCCAAGCTCTATTCATTGATGAAGATAACATCAACCTAATGATTTATTTATTTGGTTTTAAAATTTGAAAGTTATTTCAAGAGTTACAGGATGGTCATTCATGTACTACGCTCATTCATGTACACTACTACTTCACTAATTCAGGTACTACATTTTCTAATAAGTTTCTATGTGTCACAGTCAGCTGTGCTAGATGTTTGGGATGAAATGGCAAACACTAGCTGTCATTCCTTTTCCTCATGTACAACATAGAGATGAGTTTCTCTCCCTGCTATCTCACAGAGTGGATCTGGAGTTCAAGTAAGATAGTACAACATGTGCAGAAACATGTAATATGTTATAATAATGGTAGTAACATACTGTTGGGAAAGGAAAATATTAGATTTGAACAATTTTTTCCTTACTAATACGAAACCATGTTTTGTAACAGAATAAGACAGAAAGCATATCCGAACAATTGAAGGTGGTAGTGATTGTTATTATAGTAAGAGAGAGAAGCAGCACTAAAACTGTGAGAGGAGAAACACTGAAATAGGAATTTCTCTTACAATTTTGTTTGTTGCCAACTCCTTTCCTGCCAGAGCCTATAACATTCTTGAGTGATATCACTTGCCATTGGGTTTTATCTTAGTGTTTCCCAAACTTCAGCCAGTCATGTATCAACTTCACAGTTTTGTCATATCCATTTATAACTTTTATTAATATGTAACAATTTTTTCTTTAAATCAATTATTTCTTAAATACAGAATATTGTGAATGCGTTCTAAAATGCAAGTTTATATCATTCATTTAAAGAGGAAACCAGCACCACTTGCTGTAATAGAAGTTAGATATAGCCAGGTGCCATGGTGGCTCATGCCTCTAATCCCAGCACTTTGGGAGAGTAAGGTGGGCGGATCACTTGAGATCAGGAGTTCAAGACCAGCCTGGCCAACATGGTGAAACTCCATCTTTACTAAAAATAGAAAAATTAGCCAGGCGTAGTGGTGGACGCCTGTAATCCCAGCTACTCAGGAGGCTGAGGCAGGAGAATCGCTTGAACCCAGGAGGTAGAGGCTGCAGTGAGCCGAGACAGTACCACTGCACTCCAGCCTAGGCAAAAAGAGCAAAACTCTGTCACAAAAAAAAAAAAAAAAAAAAGAAAGTAGATATGAAACTCATAAAATTAAAACAAACTAACATTATTTAATTTTAGGTATGTGCCATTGCTTAACCAAGGCTCTGAGACTATGGATAAGGGTTTTTTGTTGTTGTTATTGTTTTTTGTTTGTTTGTTTGTTTTGCCAAGAAGCATCATTGGTAGGTGCTGAAGAAGTATTACAGAAACGATAGCATCAAATTGAGAATTTCTCTGTGGGGCTATCAGAAGGCTGGAAAAATATTTAAAATGTACAAAAGGATTAGCTTTCTTACTCTATGATATGATACTATTTAATGGTATCTCCAATACTAGCTAAAAGATCTTGCAATGATTAATATTATATAATGCAAAACTCTGGTATAGCTGGTCTGAACTGTGTTACTTTTGGTTTAACTACACCTCTTTATTTTTCTTATCTCATTTCAACAAAATGATCAATTAACTTACTAAATAATTGCAAAGTATTATATAAGAAGTAATTGCTGTATATGCTGAGTTTCCAAACTATTGTTCATTTTGCTAAGGATATCAAGATGCTTATTTAGAAAGTAGAATATCTGGGACTTAAGAAACTGAAAAATGTATTCCGAACCAAGCTTAGCACATTTTCACTATTGATGTTGGGGGGAGGACGCAAACTTCTAAATATGCTAGCAATGTCTTACACAAGAACGCAGGGTAAATTCGTGGGCAGAACAAAATGATCTCTAGGGACTTGCTCTTAAGTTTCCTGACCATAAGATCATACTCCTTTATCACAGATAAGAAACCTTAAGCCCCAAACCAATGAAACATAGCTTAGAGAATGGCCCCATAGGACTTACCTCCTGTTAACATGAGGGCACATTTGCACATACAGTTGTCATTATCAGCATCTTTAGTGCTGAAATCAGCACCGTGTAAGATCAGGCTGCTCTGTTTTCCTGCTGTCCCAGTGTGACCTTTTAAATACAACCTGAAGTCAAAAAGAAAAAAAGGAAAGATAAGCCATTCGACAGAATAACAGAACCCAGAAGACCAACTTGTTGAATGTTTGCCTTTTTCATCATTTGCTTCTTTCTTTGAACTCCGCCCTTCCAACAAACCTCTAGAAGACCCAAGCTATCTGAACCAAAAGAACAAAGGAAGGAAAAAGTTTATTTCATTATGCATGCTCAAACTCATATGGTTCTCTGATAATGCAGGATCCAGAAAACATAAAAACTTGGGTTTATTTTATTAATACAGGTATTAACCTCTAAACATAAAAGCTTTTCACAATGTCAATTCAGCATGTCACTTCTGTAGTCCATTAATATCTAATATTGCAGATGTACTAAACATTATTAATAGCAATATAAGGAGGAAGTTTCGTTGATCAAGGATTTCCTCTGTGTTAGGCACTATGCTAAATGATTTCCAGTGGTTATTTGATTAAATTTTTATATTAAATCTGTGATCCAGACATTAATATCCCCAATTTGTATACTAAGGTTTAGGGAAGCTATGTAAGCTGGAATTTAGCTTGTATGCGTCTAAAACTCAAGCTTTGAATCATTATGCATTCCCTGGACAAAATATTTGCTGAGCACAAACTATATACCAGTTATTGATCTAGGCACTTAAGACATATAAGAAAACAGAACAAAAATCCGTGCTTTTGAGGGACTTGTACTCTAGAGGTATCCCTAAAATTAAATTCAAAAATCCCATCTGTTTAATATGTCATTCTTCGAAGAACCTATCTTACTATCTAGAAACATTTCTTATATAAAACTTGCATTAACCTAGATCAGTGGCCCTCTAATGGTTGTGCATATAACAAACCATCTGATCTTTTGTTTAAAAGGCCTATTTACTAATCCCAGGAATGTTTGTTTTCAACTAGCATCTCAGATTTCTCTTTGCAGACTGTCCAAAGAGAACATTTTGTCAAGTATTGTCCTAGAATCCGAGAACTAGTGGACAAATCACAATAGCTGCCAAATGTAGTGACCTGTCTGATGTCTGCTCATTTCCTACTGATCGTACATGCTGCATTCATATCCTTCTGGGCAATGTAGTGCTTAGAACTAATGTAAACTTGCTCAAGTCCTTCAGTGGCTCCACAGGGCTTCGAGTAGCTAAACTGAAGTTGTCGTATCGACAGCTTGATGCTCAAGGTGTTCTCTGGCTAAGACTCTAACCCGTCTCTCTCTAACTCTACCTCACACTGCTTCTCCATACCAGCACAATGTTTTCATCGGAATCATGTAGTAATATCCCCTTCAAATTCATATAGGTCACCACCTGTATGCCTGGGTCTTATTTATGGATCCTATCCACCCACAGTATAGTTCATGGGTGATTCATATCTCTGTATGAGTGAGACACTCCTAAAACACAGGCTGGCTCTGAGCAAAACATTACGTTATTATGAAATAGAATAATAAAGATCAATTAATATTTGGAGATATATTTTAACTTGTGTTAGCATCTAGGTATATGTGTATATCCTATTGTTTGTGGTATTTGATATTATTTTTAGCAAAAAACAAAATTATTGGATGTTTGTGCAATATTTTACAATATTTCTGAAGAGATTTTGAACCAGAGCAAAGTATAAAGTAAACCTCAGTCAGTTTTTGTTGGTTTTGATAATTAATGGAACTTCTGGTTCACAATAGTACAAATAATCTTCTAATGTTGAATTATCACATAAAAGCTTGTATTTTAAAACTCTGAGAGGCAGACTACAAGTAACTAGTGATGCAAAATTGTAGAATTTTTTAAAGTGCCAATTCACATTTGAGGCTGCAGCCAGCCCAAGTGGAGGTGGGTTTCACCAGGGGAAAGTAAGGTGACAGAGGGAGTTTTGGGACATGTTACCTGGGTGAATTCACCACCTTCCAGAGTTGGTGAGAACTTTCAATTTGATCACTTTTTTTGGAGATCCTCAGCCTCCCAAAGATAGACACACATTGGCAAAACTAACAGAGACTTTTGTCAGGCCTCCATTTGCAGTCAAAGTAGGAATATGATGGGGACCCAGTCTCATGGTCTTCTCAGAGAGAATTTCACACAGAAAGCCAAATTATAACCAGAAAGTTACTTGTCTGGTGAAGACAGAATCAGAATTGAGAGAATAAGTGAATGATTCCAAAATTAAGTAGCTACGTCTCTCCTAGCCTGAAATCTGCTCTACTGGGCCTGGGAGAGTTTAGCCCATAGGTGCTCTTGAATGAGCAATGGCAATTTTAACTCTGATTTTTTGTTTCTCTGTGATTTGTAATGGCCTTCCTTTTTATGGTAAGTCAATGCAATTTTCTCTGCAGTAGCTTTAAGCTCACTAATAAAGACAGACTTTCCAGGATACAATGATTTTCTATAGTGTCTTTGCAGGGAATTCAGCACAAATGTTTGATTCTAAATAAGAGACTGCTATGTGCTTGAATACATAGTTTATACTTTTACCCTTTCACATAAGAGTTACAATCTAAGTCTCATAATTTATAATTATTTGTTTGTGTAATTAAGGCAATACAAATGCACAATTATAAATTTGAGAAGAAAAGCAAAAAAAGAAATAAAAATCAACCCCAATCTCATCACTGAGTATAACTACTCTTTTCATATTATAGCTTTTTAGCATTTTACTTGTTTCTCCCCTCTAAATATAAAATATTATTTATTTTTAAATATATATGTATCTGAACACATTCTTATAAAATTTTTGAACACTATAAGTAAAGCTTCTGCCCACAGCCCCATTTCATCTTCCTCCTTAGAGGTATCCTTCAAAAACAACCTCTCTCCATGTGAAAATACAAATAGAAATAGAACTATACTTTAAATGTTTCTGTATGAGATGATTTTCAAATATAATTTTATGACCACTTTTTCATGCCATTACATTTTTTTCTCTAAAATCATTTGGAAACTATTGTATGAATATATCATCGTCACAAGATTAAGGCTGCCTTCAGGTATCTCTCTATATGTGTGCTGGTATAGATATTAAGATTACAATAAAATCCACATTTCTTTCGTGATCTTTCCCCATATGAATGTCATCAATGTTATGTTAGGCTATCAGAAAAAAAGAGACATCTTTCCAGATCTATTTAAGACTTGGAGGTCGGTTTCTAGTCTTGGCACTTCTTCTCTGGATTATCAAAGAAGACTTACAATTAGTCTCCCTGCCTTGAGTTTCACTCCTTCTTCCCCTTCCCCATGAAGTCCATGCAGCTCATTCAAAAACATGCATCTCATCATTCGTCTATCCTGGCTAAAGTTGCTCAGTTGTTCCTCCAAAATTCAAAGATAAAGTCCAAATTCTTTACTGTGGTTTGCAAGGCCTTTGAAGTCTAGTCCTTGTCTACTGTCTACTTTTTCCCATGTCTCACCCACCCCAACCCTCCTATGTCTTGTTATTTTCTGCATATACACATAGTGCTCCAGCCTTACCCACTCACTTATTCCCTCTAAGCAACACTCTTATTTCTCCATACATTTGCAAGTACCATCCCCTCTTCCTAGAAGGTACTCTCCAGGTTTCAACAGCTGCTGAACTCCCATCCATCCTTTAAGATTTGTTCCAAGTATAACCTCAAAGAGCATCAAATCAACATCTTCATGATGACACTTACTTGCTGTATTTTAATTGTCTTTTCACTTATCTGTTTCCCATAATAAACTGTGAGCTCCTTGAGGCATAAACTATGTCTTACTCATCTTTGAATCATCAGAATCCTGAAATCTCAAACAGTCTCTGAGATAGAGAAAGGCCTCAATGTTCATTGAATAGATGGATGATGGGTTTACTAACTGATTAATTTTTGGTAAGCTCAAGGTAGCAAGCAAAAGCAAACTGAAGTATAAGTAACTCTAATATCAAAATATACTTGGTCCACATTTCAGAAGTATAGCTTTTACATCTCAATTAGTTAGGTACTCAACATACCTACCTGGGTACCCACTTCGTTGCCCATCCAACTCAAATAATCAAAAAATATATATGTAGGGGTGTGTGTGTGTGTGTGTGTGTGTGTGTGTGTGTGTGTGTATGTATACATATATACAGTCTCTCACATCCTTCTTATCTTTCTAGTTTTGTTTATGTTCTTATTTTCTCAGAGACTCTAGAATATAAAAACATGAGCAAGGCATTATTCAGATAGAATAAAGGAAAAAAAGGCCATGTCTTAATTCCTATTATTCCTTACATTTTATTGAACAATTTATTTGTATTGTATGAATAGCCAACTGAAAACAATTTGAAAGCAAATTCAAAATAAAAATATGCTTAAGGTTAGTGTTTCAGCTAAAATTATTTTTTAAAAAAGAAATATTCTAATAAGGTGTTAACATAATTCCTTAAGGTCCTGCCCAGATTAAGCATTAAAACATAAAGCAGAAGTGGAGAGGAGTCTCAAGATGTGCAATGTAAACAGTGGCATATATTGGTTGGAATGATGTACAAGTAGAAGAGACTGATATATTGAGGAATAATGAATGTTTCACTGTTCGAGACTTAGTAGCACTTGTAATTTACATGAAGTAGCATTCATCCTCCCATGTTTATATCCTTAGCATGTCACAGAGGAGCGGCTTATGCTCTTCTAAGGAAGAGACACACAGTCTCTTGCATTGGGAGATAAAGATGAAATTTCATAAAAATCATTTCTTCTAAACACTATTTTAAAAACTTTGCACATAAGGACAACTGTGCTTCTGTGGAATCCCAGAAGGACTCTGAGAGAAACTACGCAGTCCAGGATAGGTCCCCTGCACAGTTCAGGGGCTCATTCTTTCTTAGCAGCTCTTTAGCTAGCTCAGAGTCCCAATTTTTGGCCCAAAGCCAACAACCACAGCTAGTTATTTGATACAGGTAAATTAAGGACCAGTCACTCATTAGTGCCAAGTATTTCTGTAATTAGTTTAAAAAAAAAAAAACTTGTTTGAGTTGAGGCTCAAACAGAACATTTGGATGATTCTTTTTAACACTGGTTCTGGCTAATACCTAGTCCTTATGTGTAATTAACTATCTGTGGCTTTCTCTATGAAGCTAATAATTGTTCCAAACAGACTTTCAGTTTATGAAAGAAAAATTAATATACAGGATCGCTTTGCACCTGACTACCGTGACAGTGAACTGGAAGTGTGAAACATTAGTTAGAATACATCTCCCAAAATAACAGCATGGGAATCCTGGTTATTTATTTCTTGTGTTCAGCCAGTGTAGACAGGGCCCATATGAAAGACGATATGTTAGAAGATAAAACCAAAATGTTCCTCCAGAAAAAAACATTAGGGAGCTGGGAAAAACAAAATTAAACAAAAAACTCCAGAGAATCTAATTTGATGTGATCAAAAAGGCAGCCACAAAATAGAATTATGTCATTTATTCTTGTCCATGTATTTTCTCCTAATAAGGAAAAAATTGTTTAAGTCCCTTCAGATGGATGACTATAAAGAATGTCAGCATTTTTATTTTTTCAATTAGTGTATTATAGGAAAACTGATGTCCATTGAAATTAGTCATGATTCTCTAGTCATCTTTGATAAAACATAGTTACTCCTTTTCAAACACTTTTAGAAATTTCAGTAATTATAAAGACTAAATCATCAAATTTCTTAATGAATATAGGACAACAGTGAGTTCTATTATGGAATAACAGGCTTCAAAATATCCCGATGTATCATCCAAGAGATTCTAGAACTTTCTTTTCTTTAAAATGGGCAGCCCAATCTCATGAATCCAGTTTCTTACTAATTTTGTCTACTTAAGAGACTCACTCTCTTCACATTTTTGCATCTTCACTGTACTCAGGGGGCCAAGCATCTCTTTCATGATCCAAGGCAGTGGGAGTTGTTTGCATGACAAATTGAAGTTTGGCCTCAACCCTTTTAAACAGTAGACAGACTCGCAGGTATCTGAACTTTAAGGTCGTAGGTACTGACAAGCTAAGCATATTTTTATTTTGGCTCTGAGCTCTCTCCCTGCCACCATATGGAACTAGTTTATCTTTCTCACAATTACTAAGAAATTCAAAATGACCTTAATGGTTCTCTTTCAGAGGCTGGTAGCAATGGCTCAATCTGACAGAGTTTCCTCATGTGGCTATGACTTCTAGTTGCTGCTTCTGGGCTGTCTCTGCCATATCCAACCTCTCCAATCCTACCCCCTTTCCACTGAAAGAACTGGGCACCATTAGCCAAGAGGGATGTCAGAGCATGTATGTTAGCACTGACTTTTCACATCCTGGAGATACATTCTATAACTCTATTGTCCACACATGAACAGAATTCTTTACTTATTTGCAATAGCCTGTCAATGAATATGTGAGAAAATGCTAGAAAAATATATGAAGCAAGGTTAATACACCTACGAAAAAGTGAATGAATATATTAAAGACATTCAGTTGTATGACAACAATCTATATTCCAGAAAAGAAATGTTTGAAAGAAGTTTCCAAAGAAAAGAGTATGTGAGTAGGAAGATTAAAAGAATTGATAATGTAGAGTGTGACTAATCAAGAATTAAGGCTATGATAAAGACTTATGGATATCGAAAAACAATTTAAAAATATACAGATCAAGCAGATACAGGTAATTTGGTACAAAATAAGTATGAATGAAAGAAATAACCCTCTATGAAGCCATTAACCAAAACTCTTCCTTTCTTCCTCCTTCTCCTCCACACACACAAAACGGAGAAATAAATAAGCCATCAGCTTCTGCAAGTTAAGGCTGTGTCATGAACACTTGTGTCTGGAGAGACAGCATGACATCACAGAGTTTGTAGTGTACCTGTTTGGGTTTGCAATCTAGCTCTTATTCTTTCTGATCCTTAGTTGCCTCATCTGTAAAATACCTCTATGTCCTGCCAATATTTTGTGAAGATTAAACGAGGTGATACCCAGAAAGCCCTTAAAAAGACTGCTGCATGCAAAATAAAGTAAGTACTTGACTATTTGCAAAAAAATTAAAGTAATCAAACTTCCCTAAGCAATCGCCATAAAATACACAGTAGTTCGATAGGCATGAGTTATGGGAATGACTATGTCTAAATTACACAGGTATAAACATATGACCTTGATAGAGATATGTAAGTGTTCTGAGAGTGATAAAAACAATGACATAGAGATACAGCTCATGAGGACAGGCATGGAGGCAACAAGCCAGAGAAATTAAAGATGAAAAGGATCAATTTTCTCAAACCCATGAGGCCCCATATCCTTTGGAAGTTTTTCTTATTTTCTATAGAGGAAGCAGAGTACTAAATATGAAGGACAAGAAACCAAAGAGTTGCTTTGCTGACTGACCATGTAGTTAAGGTCTATGTTAATTTGACTCTCGATGGTCTGAATAAATATCCTTCAATTAAAATGTTTATCTTTTAATAAATTAAAATTTCCTACTTTTGAGAACCCTACAATTTTCTTGCCATCATATAATATTTTGTTGACTGAATCCAATATATATTTGTTTGGTTGTCCTTTCTTTACTCATAATTGATACTGGTAAAAAAAAAGAAAAATTCCTGGAAAAATCATCTATGCCAACCTAGCCTTTAATTCTCACATCTACTTGCTGAAAGCTTTCTTTTTCTCATTAAATCTTCCATAATTGGTGTCATTTGTTTTAACAGGGAATTGGATAATTGGGAATCACCAGAATTTGTGCATAATAATTTTACCATTATGTTAAGAAGGAAGACGTTATCTTATTTGTTTAGAAGCTACAGATGCCCTGAGGTAGACATGCTATTTATTTTGGAATATGTGTAATGGAAGATGTACACAAAAGTGTGAAAAAATATGAAAAATGTTTGAGGTAGTAATGGTCCTGGGAATCTGTGCTATGATTAAGGAAGATAAATTTCCAAAGCTACAGAAAACCTCACCCCAAATGATGAAAAATCTTTAGAAAATTGAGTTTCACTTAATCTCTGATTCTAATATGATTGTTTTAGATATTAGCTTGTATAACACCTGTATAAATTGTACTCTGGATTTCCATGGAAGTTTTTGATAATATACATTTTTAATGTCTCCCCTTCACTTACAAACATTAATATCCTGTAGAACTTAGATAAAATGAGCTTATCAACCTCCCGAGTCTTCTCAAGCTCTTGACATTAGGAACAGTGTTAGCAGTAATTTTTGTTTCAAAACTCTGGTAAAATACAGTTCTTAGTGTTTTGCAGTGATAGACATGAAGCTTGCATATGCTCAAAACTCATGATAAATTTTTTCTCCAAAGAAAATAGCAAACCCATGTACTGTTATTGTTGTGTGCCTTTCAATAGTGCTGACAGAGTGCTCTCTATTCTGTACATCATATACATATATAATATATATAATATATGTATGTATATATATGAGCTCTGTGACAATGAAATATTTCCCAAATTTCAGAAATACATGCTCAGTCATTATGTGTTTTTAGTTCAAAATAAGATAAATAGTTATTCCAGTATTCCTTCTCTTTTTTAAGAATACATAAAAAAAAAACTGAGTGCCAAAATGAATCACGTGACACCAAGACCCCTGTTTAAAACACAAACAGTCCCTTAAACATATTTGGATTCCCTTGGTGTCATGTGTGACTGATAGAGTCAGCTTCCAGTGAATGACTCTCTGGTCTGACCCTCTTGTGGTGCCTAAAAGACCAGGCCAATGGCCATCTCAGAGAGTTTATGGGTTTTGCTTTGTTACTAAAAATTAAGGACCTTGTAAAACTTGTGATTGAAATTGGTGATTTTAGGCCAGGCGCGGTGGCTCACGCTTGTAATCCCAGCACTTTGGGAGGCCGAGGCGGGCGGATCACAAGGTCAGGAGATCAAGACCACGGTGAAACCCCATCTCTACTAAAAAATACAAAAAATTAGCCGGGCGTGGTGGCGGGTGCCTGTAGTCCCAGCTACTCAGAGAGGCTGAGGCAGGAGAATGGCGTGAACCCGGGAGGCGGAGCTTGCAGTGAGCCGAGATTGAGCCACTGCACTCCAGCCTGGGCGAAACAGCAAGACTCCGTCTCAAAAAAAAAAAAAGAAAGAAAGAAAGAAAGAAATTGGTGATTTTTCAGTCTAAACAAATTCTCGGGAGGTAGATTTGCTCTCATTTTTTATTTGGGATTAAAGAGCAATAAGAAACTTTCTTTCCAGCATTCCCTTGGGGCAGATAGAGAGAGGAGAGGGTAAGCAAAATGTTGAAAACCATTGAGATGCATTGTCTGAGGTTTCTTGCAAAGAGGAAATACTTTCCCTTGTTGTACTTGGACATTGTATTGCTATAAGGTCTGCAAATAAGCCTCCAGCATGCATTAGCAGATTCTTCTGTTGACCAAAGTCATCAGTGTGCTTATTTGTCTCCACAGTCAGTATAAGCTAGAGTCGAAACTCTTTGTCATGAATTCTAGCCCTCTGTTATATGTAGCACAGTAAAGCCCTGCATACAAGATGTCCTCTAAATACTTGCCGTCCTCTAAATAAGGCAGACTGTCTCTCACCTCTGCATGTGTGTCCACATTGCTCCTCTGGCTGGGATCTCAAGTCCTTCCTCCTGCCATTAACCATCATACTTGCCTCATGAGCGCTTACTCATTTCACAAATCTCTAAGGATTTCCTCTATGAAGCCTTTCCCAGTCCCATTTAATCTCCTCCAATGAACTCTATCAATTCCTAACTCCAGTAGAATTGACCACTATTTTTTTTAATTAACCAATGATAGCCTAATTCCAAGGGTTCTTTCCCAGGGACTGTGAGTGAGTGTAAAGTTGAATTACACATAAATTTATATAAAATTTTGTGTTTCTTCATTATTCTAGGGAAAATGTCCTTGGCATCATCATTTAAAACAAAAAGATCCATGGTTCCTTAATCAAAAAACAAAACAAAACAAAACAAAAATCAAACAGACATGCTAAATCACTCCAGCTAAAACTTTTGAGTCAACTATTCCATGTTTGTTTCCTTCTCCTAAACTATTAACCCCACAAGAGAAGGTATGCTGTGTCTGTTTGGTGTAACCAAAGTGTTATTTCTGCATCAGCATCACTTTGGTGCACTTGATAGGACTGAGAGCTCTAGGTCCTAACCCAGGATAAGAATCTCTTTAGGTGCGACTCAGAAATCTGTACTTTAAACAGGCACCCTAGTTACCTATATGCACATTCAAGAAATAAAACCACTGGCATAGTGCCAGGAAAATAATAGTAACATGATAAGTGTATGGTGGTTGGCTGGCTGGATAAAGCAATGAAGGCAGACTCTGATTTCAAAAGAACTATAATAACTTTTAAGAGAGTAATTTTAGTAAAGTTATGTAGGTAAAAGCAAAACTGTAGCCAGTTAAAAGAGAAATGAACAATGTACGCTGTGGGACAATTTTATTAATTTTTTTATTTACTTGCCAACAAGCAATATAGAAATTCTTGCATATCATTTGCAGGTAAAGATAAAAGAGATAAAGATAAAAGAGCCTAGAGTTTAATAGTTCTAGAAAATAAATCTTATGTAAGCAACAATCCAGGGAACTTAAGGACATGATACTTTATTAGAAATCTTAGTGGCAACTGTCATTTTATACCATAAACCTTTGGGGGCAGGATTTTTGACTTGTTGCTCTTTGAATTTCTGGTATCTAGATCAAGAATTGCCATATATTAGTCAGCTGTGTGGATTCACACACAAAAAAATCACCTGTGTTGAATGCACAATAAAACCTTGTCAATATGTCTTTTATATATCTATTAAGAAATGCTTTTTTTCGAGACATGTGCCAAGCATTGTGAAGAGGTTCCTGTCCTCCTAGAGATTACAGTCTAATAATAGGGAACAGCAATTACAACCCAGTGTGATGTGGACTCTGATAAAGACATGCCCAGAGCACAGTGGGAGGACATGGAAGGGGCTCCTAACCCAATTAAGGAAGAAGAGCTCTATGGACTAAGACTTAAAGGATCAAGAAAATCCAATTAGGCAAAGTGAATAAAATCTTGAAAAATAGAGATTGAGTTCTGTGGGGTTTTGTTTCATCCACAGTAGCTTGCATATTGTTGTTGCTCATATTTACCTAACAGAGTAATCAAAATATTGAGTATGAAAAAAATTGATGTGAGAAAAGGCCGTATCAGAGGAATTGACCCCAGAGGCCATGGCTGCTTACCTGTCCCAAGTCTGCCACATGCAGCCCGGCTCTCCTTTCTCTTAGTATCATGATTGCTCATTATTACCCCCTTACGCTCTAAGCTTAAGCAACAGTTAACCACTTGTAGTTTCCTAGCAAGACATGCTGAGTCTCACTTCTGAGCTAATCCCTCTTCTACCCCCATCTCTGAACTATTCCCCAACTAATACCAATTTGCCATGTTTATGTCACTTTAGGCCACTATTTGGAAGCTTTCTCAACCTTCCCAAACTGGTTAGCCCTCTTTAGTCACACCATATTTGTGACTGTAAGTGAACTGACTGTGTTCATGGCATTGTAATTGGCTCTTTGGCTGTCTGCAACCGTCCAACCCCACTCCATCTCCATCACATATGGGTATGCACCTGCATGAACACACGTATACATGATTGTTCTGAAATCTCTGTGGACATTTTATCCTAGAATAGCACATGATGGATGCATAATAAATATTTCATGGAGCCTTCATCTTTTTGATAGTGAACAGCAGTAGGGGAACCTAGAGCAGTGGATCTCAGGACACCACCTTAGATAATTTCTTGGAGGCAGTGCTTGCTAGCTGGTTCTGGCAACTTTTGCCAACCTGTAAGTTTCTAGGACAGCAGTGGTCTGAGTCTTAGCATTACCCATTCTGTGACAGGAATCCTCTGGGAATCCTTAGACCTAACAGCATGCAGGCATTTGTTTTCATCAGTTTGAAAAATATCCAAGACTCTAGAGACTGACATTCATCTGTATTTTAAGTGAAGAGATTTTCCCAGCACTTAAAAGACCTAAAGAAGGTACAAAGTGACTGTAAGAATGTGCCCTTCCATGCCTTTGAAGACCTAGGAAACCTTTTTCCTCTTCAGTATTTCATCTCAGTCAAGGAGATTAAAATATAAATTTTCATGATTAAAACAACTCCTTCTCTGTTTTAGGAAGTAATCACAACAAAAACCACAGTCTAAATAAAAGTAATGCGCCTTCCAAGTTGGAGAAATTATTTGAAAACACAAATAAGACTCTTTAAAACCTTGAGTTTGAAAACCTATGTTAGGAATTGAGGGGAGTAGAAACTGCCAGGAGATTTCCTATATATTTTTTCGTATCTTGATCAGTCCAGAACTGCTGTAAAAAAGTAACTTTTATCCTTTGTAGGGACATGGATGAAACTGGAAAACATCATTCTCAGCAAACTATCGCAAGGACAAAAAACCAAACACCGCATGTTCTCACTCATAGGTGGGAATTGAACAATGAGAACTCATGGACACGGGAAGGGGAACATCACACTCCGGGGACTGTTGTGGGGTTGGGGGAGGGGGGAGGGACAGCATTAGGAGATATACCTAATCCTAAATGACGAGTTAATGGGTACAGGAAATCAACGTGGCACATGGATACATATGTAACAAACCTGCACATTGTGCACATGTACCCTAAAACCTAAAGTATAATAAAAAAAAAAGAAAGAAAAAAAATTGAACAGATCAAACAAAAAAAAAAAGAAAAAGAATTAGGAAACCCTGATTAGCATTTAGAACCTCATTTTCACAGACTTGAGAACCTCATTTTCACAGACTTCACTCATTAAAACATCAAGACCTAGGTAACACACCAGTGAAATTTCATAATATGGAGAATATGTTTAAATATGTTTAAAATATGTATTTTTAACTGTGGTTAAAATATGCTTTTAAAATGTTTATGAGTCAAAATAATTAAAATTGCCATTTAACGTAAAAAAAAAAAAGTAACTTTCCTCTTAGTATTTCAACATGTTTGCTACTGGTTCCATCCAGGACTATGTAGCCCAGAGGATCAGAGAAATAAGAAATATTTCACTGAAAGAAAAAAAAAGTGAAACAAGTTTTGCAATATCTACAAAAATCCAGGGCTTAAATTTACATCTGAGGCTCGAGAGAATTCTTTTCAATCCACATGAATTTGTTTTGTCCTTGAAATACATACACGGCATGGGAGTACTTTAATGATTTAGAAAAAAATGGATTGGGGAACTGGAAAGAACCTCAGCCTTACCTCCTCATTTTACTTCTGAGGATCTGAGACTTGGAAAAGTGAAGCAAATTGTCCAAAGTCATTCAGAAAAGTAACTGCAAATCCAAGTCTAGAGTTCATGTCTCTGGATTCCCGATACAGTGTTTTACAAATTACATCAAACTACTTCCCAATGAAGATCTTGGCCAAAAACAAACCTTGTGCAAAAAGATATTTAGTGGCCAAATTATTTTCAAGTTGTTTTCTTCGCAATTTTGGTTTAGAATTCTGTTCATCTCTTCATGTGGAATCTTTTCCAGAACAAGGCTTATGATAGACATTAATAGTCAATTCTAATCTAATGATGTCATTTATCCTCAATAAATAATATAAAGTCAATAAAATGTAAGTATCCACAAAATGTGCATTATAAATTATGTAGTAAGATTATAATGATCAGATGTGCATTAAAAATCATTAAACATTATCATTCGGACTTAACTAATACTAATTTTCTATTGCTTAAAAGAGGCTCATGATACCATCTGTGACAGAGGATTTACTAATTAAGTTAATAGCATAAAAGACAACAAAATAATGAACTGTAAGGATCAAACTGTTCCCAAGATCTGGGAAAAATTACCTGCAAAATGACTTTATAATGGAATATGTACACTAAAATTGTGTCATTTTAACATTAAGGCAGAAAAATTTTTATATAGTTTTCTTTTTACATTTAAAAATAGTACAGTAAAATTTATTTCCAATTGGTAAATTCTACTTTTTTATTTATAATAATATAACACAATGGTTTTTAAACTGTGCTGTACTAATGTTTGAGATAATAGCAAGAGGAAACATTATACTACCTTCCCACAACCATTTCAAAATAGATCAGCTTTATGTGTTTTATACATTATGATCCTTTGTAAGAATTTTGGAGAGAATAGGTATTCCATTAAAAAACCAAAAACAAAACCTTAACAAGTGATCAAGCTTAGCCCAATCAATAATGGAACAAAAAACACAAAATAATCTTTTGTGCCTTTGGATGTGATAGAATGGGAGATAGACAATATCATTTACTTAGTATTCTTCTCAAGAAAGCTTTAGTCTGAATCTAATCAGAAAGAAATAGTCAGATAAGCCCAGAAAGAGCTGTTCTGGGAAAAGCTGACCCAAAGTCTTGAAAAACGTAATTGATAGATGAGTGGTAGACTGTTCCAGGTAAAAGGCGACTCAAGAGACATGACTGCAAATGCAATGAGTGAAGCTGGATGGGATCCTGAATCCAAGTAAATAAACAACTATCAACCAGCCAAGGACATTGCTGGAGAAAATAGTAGTGATTTCAATATAGAATATATAATTAAAAATTATTTATTGACGCAATAATATATTTCTTAGGCATGATAAAAATTGAATTTAAAAAGTCCGTTTGCTCTTTTCTTTTCTTTTTTAAAGACAGGGTCATGTTCTGTCACCCAGGCTTGAATGCAGCAGTGCAATCACAGCTCACTGCAACCTCAACCTCCTGGGCTCAAGCAATCCTTCTGCCTCAGCCTCCTAAGTAGCTGGGACAATGGGTGTGCAACACCACGCCAAGTGAATTTTTGTTTTTTAAATTTTTAGTAGAGACAAAGGTCTCGCTATGTTGCCCAGGCTGATGTCAAACTCCTGATCTCAAGCAATCCTCCCACTTCAGCCTCCCTAAGTGGTGGAATTTCAGGTCTGAACCACTGCACCCAGTCTCTAAACAGCTTTCGTATTAGCATGATGTTTAAGTTTACCAAATACAAGGTATATACGTATACTCTTTTTGATTTGAGGATATTATTCCCACTGAAAGATAAGAAAACTGAGGCATAAAAGTAATATCAACTTGTTTAATCTGGGCACTCCATTTCCCTGAATCCCCTTCATTGTAAGGTTCTAAGCTGGGGTTGGCTAAAAGCGAATTTTGTGTGAGATTTGGAAGGCGAAAGTGAAGCAGTAGTCTGATTCTCAGGATGTCATCAGATATGGTGAAGTCCAGGGGCAGAGATGCCTGACAGTTTCTACATTGTGTATTTCCTCACTTAGCATCCAGCTTGGCTGCTTGATGCCGGCAACAGCTCCAGCCCCACCACAAGATGCTTGACTGCACAACCTCATGCAACGGAACTACAGCAAGGCAATAGATTTCTGTAGATCTTCCCTTTTGTGGTTCCACTTTGGTGGCTACAGGTGTTTGGTTTCTTAGATTTTCACAAGCTCTAGCTTGTCTGCATACGTTTTAACCTTATTTCCTTAAGACTCATCATGGCTCTGCTCCCCTGACTGAACACTGACAAATACAACCATGCCAATTTCCCAGGTGGTGGAGCCAGATTTCTTCTCAGCCTCCACATCCTGATTCCTATTCCAGAGCTCCTTCCAGTGGACATAGATCTCCTCAACCCTACAATAAATCTGTTATTATTAAAATATTTTTAAAGCATTTATTGTTACAGTGGTGGTTGTATATTTGTTTCTTTATGTATTGGAGCCAGCAAAGCTTTCATGAGGAGTAAAACATCACTCTATCTCTAAACTGATGATAAATTCTCAAGTGTTTATTAGAGAGATCAAATTTAATTTTTTATCAAAGAATTGAAAGGTAATAAAAATAGTGATGCACAGGTAAAAGTAGTTCTATTGTAGAAAATTTTTGAGCTGCAAGGTGCTTTACAAATACTTTAACTTGTAAGAACAGAAAACTGAGAACTGGAAAGATAGGTAATGTGTCCAAAGGCATTCAAATTATTAAAGGGAGAAGTGGGGTTAGAATAAACATATACTATATCTTAGAATATGTGTTTTGGGTTTATTTAATTCTAGAAATTAACTGATGAACTTCTCTTTATTTGAGGATGGCCATATGGTGGGTAGTTACAAGATTAAATTTCAAATCAGACTCCTACTCATCATATCAGTGCCTGTGACCCTGTGCAAAGTACTATGCCTCAATTTTCTCTTGTGAAAACATCTGGTGCACAGTATGTGTGCCTCAAATATAGTTAGCTTAGTTAGTAATTTGGCTAAATTAGTTACATATCTTGAATTTTTCCAAAATGGGTTCTACACTTTAAAAGCTTAGAACACACACACATACACACACACGTGTACACACACACACATGTGTACACACACACACACACACACTCTCAAAGGGAGGGAGAGAGGGGTTGTGGGGAGAGAGAGAGCACAAGTTAGAGATAGTTAATAGCCACTCATTAATGACTTATAACAGGATTTGGATCCTGGATAGTTATCCAGAGTGCTACGGGTCAGTGGGAACACAGAATGTCCAAATTGGCCTAGGAATGAGGGTGATGCATTTCTCTGGGAAATCAGTGTAGGGAGGTTGAGAAGGGAGAGGTCTCAGGATCCGTGGCAGAGTGAAGCATGCAGAACTCAGCGGAGGGAGATGCAGGGCTCACATGCTGTCATGGTGAAGATTTCAACTAATCTCAAGTGGAATTTTGGATTGTGAAGGGCTCTTCAGAATTTCCCCAAATTGGGGCAAGAAGGTCTTTATACTTTTATATTGACCAGTCATTAGATACAATCTATCTTGCAAGAAGTAGTCTTGGGTGATGTTACTTTCTTTTTTTCTTTTTTTCTTTTTTCTTTTTTTTTTTTTTTGAGATGGCGTTTCACTCTTCTCACCCTGACTGGAGTGTAATGGCACAATCTCGGCTCACTACAACCTCCACCTCCCGGGTTCAAGTGATTATCTTGCCTCAGCGTCCCGAGCAGCTGGGATTATAGGCATGTGCTACCACACCCGGCTAATTTTTCTTTAACTACAAACAGTGCCTGGAAAGGGGACTTCAGCTGCAACCTGTCAGTCATCATTTCCTGAAAGTGGAAGAAGGACGTGCTTTAGTATTGAAGGGGGCAATGGGTTGACACATTACATCTACCACAGTAGATATCAGGGAAGACTTGGAATAAGAGAGAATCTTAAAGATTTAAGATGTATCCATGTGACAAAGTTAAGTTTATGTGTTGAGTAAGAATATAGCATAAACAAAGGCATGGAGGATTTAGGGCAATTGCAAATAGTTACCAGAACAGAACCGTTAATGAGAAGGATATCCAGGTGGGTAAAGTTAGGAAGCGTGTATGGCAGCAGTAGGTGCATAATTAGGTAGTGGCCAGGTCATGAAGAGTCTTAGTGGTAGACTTTCACCTGCAGATATTTGAACACTGTTGAAATATATGAAGGAGGGAAAGACCAAGTTGTCTGTTAGAAAAACCATCTCAACAATAGCATGGAAGATATATATGAGAGTATGAAGAGTAGAGAGGCAGGAAGGTTCTATAATTGTCTGGGTGTTAGATGATGAGGATCTGGATAACGCTACCTCTCTAGAGGGAGTATTAAATAATTTCACATTGGTACATGTTAGTCCACATGCTACGTTTATCATGACACTCTTACATTATTATTTTTTCTTATTTGTATTCTCTTGGGTTCTATAGATTTTATTTTCTATCTGAGAAAATTATTTGGAGTCTCCTTAGAGGATAAAAGAAAAATATGTGTAATACATGCACATTTATAAACATCTATCCATTCACAACACTTTCTTTTAATTAATATGTGTCAAGAGCATGACAAAGGTTTTTTTTAAAAAACAACAACACAGTTAGGTTTAAACATTAGGACCACACCTGTTACAAGAATTTTCAAACAAAATTTCCAAGATAGAATACGTTTTAGAAAATAAAACCTCAAAAAATTCTGAATTTAATTAAAAAGAGAAAAAATATAGAAAACAAAAATTATAAAACAAAAACCTATTTTGAATTTCATAGTTTTATATTTCAGTCAGAATTCAGTTGAATTTGACCAAGTCAACCGACCAAAACCTCAGTTTTCTTATTTTTTAAATGTGTCTAGGCCCAGAGCAGTGGCTCACTCCTGTAATCCCAGCACTTTGGGAGGCTGAGGCACGCGGCTCATGTAGTCAGGAGATCGAGTCCATCCTGGCTAACACGGTGAAACTCCGTCTCTACTAAAAATACAAAAAATTAGCTGGGCATGGTGGCTGGCACCTGTAGTCCCAGCTACTAGGGAGGCTGAGGCAGGAGAATTGCTTGAACCGGTGAGGCGGAGGTTGCAGTGAGCCGAGATCGCGCCACTGCACTCCAGCCTGGGCGATAGAGTGAGACTCCATCTCAAAAAAACAATGTGTCTAATAATACCTACCTCCAAAAGAGATTTATATCCTTGTAGTGTTAAAAATCATTTCATAGATTATGGAATACTATGCAAATCTTAGTATTAATACTTGAAACAATTGATCACAAAGAGACATGCCAATTCAGAGGGAAGAGACATGAATGGAGAAAAAGCACACGAGGCAGTGATGGACAATGGGAGTTCTAACTGGAGGCCATGGGAGGCATTAATGGGCCTAGGGAAGCAGTACTGGGCATACGTGATGACACAGGCAGGGAGAAAAGTTGCAAGGGCTTAGCTTCTGTTTTCAGGCTTCTGTTCCATTTTTCTTTTAAAAAGTGAATAACACCATCTTATAGTGTGTTTACTTTAATGAATCTTTCACCAGAGTAAGCATTATGTTTTAATGAGTTCTCATTTCCCATTTCTTGTCAACATAAATCGTATACTGAATTGCATGAGAAGATGATGACTGCAGATCTACTTTCTGTTAGGTCCCTGCAGGAAAGAGGCCAGAACCTCTAACTTCATGTCAGCAGCATGACAGAACAGAAACCACATTGAATGAGGTAGGAGTTAGACATCCCTTATTTAAGTCTTTCTCCCTTTTTGGGCAAAATTATATATATGAGTTTCATATGTATATATATACGTGTGTGTGTGTGTGTGTGTACACATGCATATGCATGTGTGAGGCTTGAAGAGTTCATATATATTATATACCATATATTATATATATTATATATATATGAACCTCATATATATATATATATATATATATATATATATAAACCTTAGCTTTCCTTCCCATAAAACCAGAGGTTTGAAATTAAATTGTTACATTTCTTCTGGCTTTATAATTTTGATTCTCAAGGTTCACAGTTCTCTCAAGAAAGAAAAATGGGGATATCAGAGTGTATGCATCACCCTGGCAGGGAAGACTTGTGTTTTGATCATAGATCCCTATTGTGTGGCAAGAATACAAAATCACACAGATGTCAAAGAAATGAGAAATGCTCAAAAGGGCAGTGGGGCACTCTAAGAGGAGGTGAGTGCTCCTTCCTCATGCAGATGGCAGAATGGCATTCACACCATACACTCCGAAGTGCACTGTAGATGCCAACAATCCTCCTACACCTGCCCCAACACTCTGGCCCCCAACACCCTCCAAGCCTGACACATATGCATATGCATGTGTACACACACACACACACACACACACACACACACACACACACACACACACATGCAGCCACCTATGAAGAACTGAGAGACATTTTGGAAAGGAACCAAAGCAAATTCTTCAGGAGCCTAGAAAAAGACTAGACTAATTATTTGCTAGTCTTATTTTCAGGCTGTCTGACATTAGCCAAGTTTCATATAGTTTCAAGTTTCAGGTCAAAACATTTACATAAGAGTATCCCTGATGTTTAACAGTGGTTTTTCTTGTTATAAAACTCTCAAAATATTGACCTCCTTGGAAACATTTCTTCTTACACTCCATTGCATTTTATAAATGTCTCTTCTTTGGTTTCTTGAGCTGCCATTAAGTACACCCTCGCTTCCCCACCACTCCCACCATGAGACTATCAACTCTTTTAGATCTATTTCTCATTCTCTGTTGTGGTGACATCATTACTATTTGTTGAGAAAATGATTATTATGTCTCCAAGGATCCAACCCCATACGTAATCCATTAAAATGAAATGAGTTGTGCCCATGAAAATATGCAGAATTCAAACTTCTAAAAAATTAAAAAAAAAAGGTTTGTCTTGAAAAGACAAATAAGCAGCAGAAACAGTTGAACTATGAGATAACCACACAGGTTGAAACAAAACACACACAAGGGTTGGGGTGCTATTGTTGCAATTACTTGAAGCAATGTGCCTACCCTTTAATTCACACAATCATATTTTCAAGACACAGGTATATAGCAGTCACAATATTGAGAGTTAAGAATCATTACAATTCTAATTTACTAAGAACGAAACTGAGGCACACACAATTAAAGACCTGCTAGGCATCAAGAATTGCATCAATGAGTAGTAGTCTAAGAGTAACTAAAATATCTTCCCTGTTCCCAAGGAATGCCAGTCAGTGTTTAGTGACCTAGTTAGTAACAAAGCTTGACTTTGACGTCTGTAAGACCAGTGCCCAGTAGAATTCCAGGAACAGAGAAGTAACACAATAAGAGTTCGTGCAATGAATCTACCACGTCACATTATTTCCTTAGCCATATTTTTGTGTGTTTATTTTTCCCTAGTAGACAAGCTTCTCATTGAAAACGGATAATTGGAAACAGGTATCATTAAGTGTATAGTTTATCTATTTTTACATCTGCAATGATGTCTTATGTATATTGATGTCATTATTACAATTTATTTTTGCTTTTTAGATTTACCAAGAAAACCCTCTAAATCATGCCTCATCTTCTCTTTTATGTAAATCATTCAAACATATAAAATTTTACTCTTGTTATCTTCAAGATCATTTGAAAAATACTAATTCAAGAAAGGTCATCAAAAAGACAACTAGAAAATCTTTTTTAGAATAAAGAGATTATTTAAGCCAATGAGTCTGAGTATAAAACTCTTACCAGTTTTATGTATATGAATTCACTGCAACTGCATAATAATAACCACATAACAACGGTATGCTTGACTTCATTCACCATTCTCTAAAATTTAAGCCAATATCAAAGATAGTCAACCTATGAAAACTGAAATTTAAATCTTTGAAAAAGTCTTTACAGGCTTTTTTGTATCTCTTTGTAATAGGTCTAGACAAAACCAATTTTCATTTTGAAGGATAATTTTCATTTCTTTTTTTCACATGTTCCCACTACAATTATTAAGTGGCTAGGTCAAAGGTAGTCAAGCACTACACTGTAACATGACTTACCTATAGTTTTGCTTTTCATTTCCTATGTGGAATCTGTCATACTGTGAATAGGCTCGGTTCCCTTCCCAGTCCATTAACTCAATTCTTAGCATGTACTGCCTCTGACTGGTAATGGCAAAAATAAACTCATTCCCCAGCCAATATTCACCGGAGGGATTTCCAAAACCCTGGGAAAAAATATAGAGATGCAGTTGTTACTTTAGAGAGGAATTCTTTTCATGTTCAGCATTTAACTATTTTCTAAATAATAATTAAAAATTATTAAAAAGTAAAGGTTTTTTTGTTTTTTACATTTTACACTTTTTCCTCCAATGATTGACATTTCAATAATTCTCTGTTTCTCTTCATCAAAGCTTCTGTCTAATTCTTACTTAGTACAATAAAACCTCTGTTATTCAAATCCGTGTAGATGAGACATTTTGTATAAAATAAATCTAGTTAACAGGTTTAACCGGAAAACAATTCTCAATTCAAGGTTTGCTTTGGAAAATGTTTCTAAATTACTAGTTAACACAATATTTTGAATAGAGTTTAAAGATTTTTCAATGAACACTATGAGGGTGATATTAGACAAGTTATTTAACATTATTTTTACTATTATTATTCACAAATGCAATTATGTTTCAACAATAACTTCATATTTAGGTTGGTGCAAAAGCAATTGCGGTGTTTGCCATTACTTTCAATGGTAAAAACCGCAATTACTTTTGCACCAAACTAATAGATTACTAGAACCATGACTTTTGGAGCTTTAACTTTCTTATTTTTAAATATTAATAAGCAACCCTGTAAATCCATGACTGTAATTATTTACAAAGCTGCACTGGCATTGGAATTTTGAGGCAGAAGGCTGATTTGTAAGTGCTCCTAAGTGAACCTAGCTGACTGCTTGGCTTCTGAATGTTAGCATGACTCTATTGTTCTCTTTGGGGGAAGTCGAGGTTTTTAAGTATTCAAAATAGTTTCTTTGCAGGGAGAAAAAAGTGGCCCCAAAAGAAAGCCAACGCTTAATATTGGAGATGTTAGTGATAGGAAAAGAAAGAACCCCTAGAAACTTGCTGGCATTCTAGATTTGAAGTATTCACAATTGCCTCAGAAAATACTCATTGGCAGTGCTTGAAGTTCAGTGTAATTCTTGATCTACATATTTGTTTCACTGGCCATGTTGTGAGCTCCCTGATGATAGAAATTGTGTTGTATTTGTGAATTTCCAAAAACCAGTGAAGAGCTGACATTCACTGAGCATTCCAATAGGGTTGTTTTGAAATTCAAAGAAAAAGGTAGAAAGGAAAGGATAGAGGAAGGAGGCAAGAAAGGGAGAGAGAAATGGAGGTAAGGAGGAAAGAAAACAAAATATTATAGCATTTTACAGTAACACACGGAAAAGTAACCTTAAAGCACAATTCTCGTTGTAGACAGTACAGTTGAGTCTTGGGGAAATGTTTCTTAAAGTGCCCAACTGAGTCACTTGCACACTACCTCCTCTGCCAACTGAGTTACTTACCAAAGTTCAAAGGTGTTTGGTACCAAACCCATTTATGCCAGTTCAGTTATTGCAATATTTGTAAAATGTTATGCAAATAAGTTAAATATTAGTGGGAAAAGAGAGTTTTAATTTTTTATAAATATCCAGATTTGCTCAATAAAAGCAAATTACTAAAACTTTTTTTTAAATTAGGAATTGTTGAAACTCTAAAAGACTGGGAAAAATAAAAAAAATTTAAAGAATTTTTAACATATTGCCTTGCATGTGTCTTTATATACTGTTCTATTTTTAAAAAACTGAAACTAGAGATTGGATGCATTCTACTATGGGAAAGTTTTAGGAAAGAACTGATGACGGAATTCCAGGCTTTGGCCCTCGTTTTATTTTTTTTTATTAATGGGTAAGTGATGTGTACTATTATATTTAAAGTTAAAATTAACATATGTGTACACTTTCAAAGTTATTCCCCAATTTAAGTTTTTTGATAGGCTGAATATGCTTGGTTCAGTTTGCATTGAGTATATACTCTTCTGAAGACCATCCACCCATAGCTCACAGTAAAGATATAAGACCCACTGAAGTTAGTACTCCATTGGCTCTTTGCTTCTCTGTTCCTAAGATGCTCAAGTCACACTTTGTAAAAGTTTCACAGTGACAGGAAATATTAGAGCAATTTCTGGTGTGCTAAGAATTTTACACATGTTTATGGCAGCCAATGCTACCTACTAAGGAGAAGAGCAAAGCTTACCTTCTCCAAAGCATGAACAAAACAGAAAGTTACAGGAGGCTGAAAGTCAAAGAATTAGCACTTTCTCAATTGCAACAGCCCCTGGGAAGAAAAAGAAGACCACTGGGATTTTCCTTGCATTTTTTTGCAGCTCAGACATGTCAAAACTCTCCCTCTAGTCACTAGATGATTCCGTTTTCTGTGTAGTCATTGAAAAGGGATTCAACATTTATACTCAATGTGAATAAAGAGGCTGGGAATGATGAAGTGTTAAGTTTTGGGTCACATATTTCCATGCTGTTGAAAGCGTTGTGTGGATAAAACTCTCCAGCTTCCCCAGGGAAACATGCAGTGATCCTGGGTGAGCCTTAGAAATGGACATCATTAGCATCATTCCTAGAAAAGCCTCCATCCCTGTCTCCATATGTAGGCCTGCACTTCCCTCTAAATGGAAATAAATATCCCTTCCTAAACAGTTTGCATTTTTGTCTTTCAGGAGGAAGTGACTAAAAAGAAAGCAATATAATTTGCATTTAGAAACTAACATTTATTTCAAGCCCCTTCCCAAAAAACTGTCCAAGCATGCCCTAGTATGAGAGCAAAATAAGTTTGAGTACAATGAATCAAAATGGCTGCAATATAGGGAGGAAACCTTCTAATAGCCAAGTGCAGTGTTCCAGAAACAACTGTTTCATCATAAAGATGAAAAATACGTGAAAGAAGGGGAATTGTGTTCCCACATTAGTAAACTGTCTTTTGGATAGTTTATCAGGCACGACCACAGATCTGGTATGTAGGACAAAGGCTTGGCTTGGATGAAATAACCTCTACCCCTTATCTCTGGCTCCAGATTAAAGCCTTGATCTGCCACATATTTGCTGTAGAACTATTGACTTTGTTTCTGAGCCTCAGTTTCTCTGTCTGCAAAACAGGGATTACAGACATCATTTTCATATACAAGGTTTTGAGAATAAAATTGATAACATAATTGAAGCACTTAACTGAGCACTGATACACAGAAAGCACTTAAAAATCTAGCTGTTGTTATAGTTAAAATATATGTCACAATACATAGTAATTTTCTGGTTAGTTGCTTCTCTTCCATGAGACTGTGAGTCATATGTGGGGAAGCATTTCTACCTTGTATATGAAAAGGAAAAAGAATAATCTTGGTTCTTGTATTAGCCTAAAAATTAATAAAGGGATACTGAAATAATTATTTAAAAGGCTCTCAGAGGACTAACGTAATATTATACTAAATTGAGAGTTGGTTTATACAAATGAGTATTGTCATTTTAATCCAAAAAGTTATTAAATAAGAAATTACAACCAACTGATTTCAATTGGGACTAAACTATAGTACTAATGAAAGCACAGACTACTTTCTTACTCTTACCTTTGCTTCCAAGTACTAAAGTATCTGTTTCCTTCAACTCTCCCTTAGTACTATCTCTTTGAAGCCCTCTCTTTCCATATCTCACGAGTTTTAGGAGCCACACGAGGTAATTTTTAAGGTCTTATACCATGCTAATAAGTTAATATTTGTGATAATTGCTTTCAACCAGGAATGCATATCAGAAACAGTTGTGGGGGTTTTAAAAAAATACAGATGATTAGGTCCCCCAGGAAGATTCTGATTCAGTATGTCTGGGGCGGACTCAGAGACCTATACACGTCAAAGGTTGCACATGTAAGTGTGCTATGAACTGAAGGTAGAGATCTATATAAATATGATGTGGAATAGATATTCCAAGTGCAAACTAAAAAGAACATATTAATCAAATCAAATTATTTGAGTGGTACACAGGGAAAATACAGGAGTAAAATCTCATCTTCATACTGAGGTCCCTATGGGGAGGCAAGTTTTGATTACGTGTCTGGGACTGTCCTTCAAAAATTCATATTCATGCCTAAAAGACAGAGTCAGCCAATGCATATGCTCCAAAATAGGCTTACACATTATGGCACATAACAGTTTACCACAGGTCTTTATTTTACCCCCAATAGCCTGTAACTTCCATAAAAATAAAAATGAAAGTATATACGAAATTGTGTGCTGATACTGAAAAAGCAGCAATGAATGAGTAAACAATCACAGTACAATTTCCTCTGTTTCATGAATAAAATCTAAGGATACTATGGCATGCACTTTTGTAAAAATGATGTTTAATGATGTCAAACACAATCACCTGAAAGGCTTTGATTCAGTAACTCAGATACATTGTTAATTGATTTTATTTCTTCTCTAACGCTATAATAAAAGGATAAAAAGACACTGAAATTTAATCTGAACTAACGCTGACTTAAAATTGGCCTTAAAAGGCACATATTACTCAAAAGACACATGCAAAGGAAAGATCAACATTTGTTAGTTTTTGCCAAAACCTGCAGAAATGTTCGATTTTGGTTTGTGCTTTTCCAAGTTAATAAAATAATTGTCTCTGATACTTTATTTGTTTTGTCTGATAATGCTCACAGGAAGCGTTGACTTTTTATAGATGAAGTAAAATTGAAACCAGACACAGCCCATGTATTCCATGAGTTTCATCTTTTTTCATACAAATTATTTTAAAAATAAAAAACAGATAAGACAGCGCTGTGGCTTTCAGGGCACTTTCATATGCAGTTAAATTGTACATCTCCTCTAAATGCTGAGACACGCAACTCAAGAAAGACTGAAACAAATTTTATATTTCAAAATTTTTAATTTCTTATGCATTTTTCTCTTTTTAATGTGAAGATGTTAAAATATAGTTGAAAATGTGCTCTCAACTTCTTTCCAGAAACAAAGAACTCCCAGAAGGAATGGTGCTCACACTGAAATTTTTGAGTGGATAAGAAGCTCTGTTTATGGGGGTAATTGTTCTCAAAATAAAGCAAGTTTGTCTCCAGGGCATTAGTCATTGCCTACAACAGTATAAAATTAGGCCATTTAGGGTACTATTTGGAACTCCTAGCTTCATTGTGCTTTATATGTGAAAGTACTGCTGGTAAGTGTTATTGCTGGAGGCCACTAAAGGGTATCCTTATGACTTGAAGGAGCTAATATCTTCCCTAAGTGCCTCATTAAAAAGCCTGCTCCAGACTTTCCTTTCAGGCAAACATCTTTACAAATCCATAAACCAGATTTTGCTGAATCTCCTCATGAGGAAGGTTAAGTGACAGCTAAGCTTAGGTAAGAGACTTGCAGGCTTAAAGCCAATGTCGAGAATCCAAAAATTGGTAAACCTTTCATATTGACAGGTTTAAAAATAATATAATATATAATATATATTTGTAATTACATGTGATGGAAATCTTATGAAGCAAGAGGCAGCCCATAGATATCAATCACTACGAAGGGAAGGAAGGAAAGAGGAAAGGCAGAAAGGAAAGAGAGAGAAAACTTGATTTCTGCACTCATTGCCCAAGAAAGAAATGTAGCATCCTAGTATATATAATAGTAGATTATATATACTATATATCTACTATAGTAGAAGAGTTGGGGCATGCCAAGTTCTTGTTATTGCAAAGGATGTACACCCTTAGCTGAAGAAGTGAGCAGGCAGTTCTTTGGATGCAGGAAATAGGAATAGGCGTGATTGATAAGAACTGGCATAAGGAGTCATATCCATTCCTGGTGGAGTCATGTTATTTTGTCTTTAGGTGAAAGAAAAACTCTAGAGAAGGAACTGAAACACTTTCTACCATGTGTTTTAACCATCTTGTAACATATGATGAATATTTTCAATTAAAAAAATTCTTCAGCCTAATTTTTAGCCAGAATATTTCAAAATTTTGGAGCTTATCTCATTTTTTGATCATGCAAAATTGACATTCATCTGATAAATGTTTCAAGTTTGAATAAAGCATGATAGTCTTTCTTATTTTAAAAAAGGGGGAGGGGTAAACTCCATAAAACATGATGATTAAAGAATTTCAGTTTTGTTCCAATAATGAAAAAAGAATTGCTTAGAAATGGATATATTTGGTAAATACTTACAAGACATGAATTGATTCCATACTTAACAAGTCAGTATCTCTTACTTAACATGCCTAGCTTGCCAAGGCAGCAGATGTTTACAGTTAAGAATTCACCATTTTGGAAAGTCACCACGATGACAACTTTATATTTATTTTTCTGTTATCATTAATTTTAATAATAATGTATTTCAGATTAGCCTGAGTCTCTATCTATAGTCTGATTTTCAGACGGCTTCTTCATATCACATTTTAGTGGTGAAAATAATCATGAATTCAGATGGTTTGCAAAACAGTATTTTTGGCATAGTTAAGTGAAATTTTTGCTTTGATGTTTTCATCTTGGATAATAAAAATAACTACTCTTCACTGAAAATTCAGTGTGCCAAAGTGCTTTACTTACATTATTTCTAATCCTCGAAACATCCCTGTGAGGCAGGTGAAGTATTATCATTGTCCTATTTTAAGAAGTTAGTTAGAAAGCTAACGTGCCAGTTAGATGATTTGTGAAAAATCACTCCTCTTTAAATGGCAGAGTGAAGACTATAATTGTTTTTATTTTTATTTATTTATTTTTTAGACAGAGTCTTTCTCTGTCACTAGGCTGGAGTGCAGTGGCGTGATCTCAGCTCACTGCAACCTCCGCCTCCCAGGTTCAAGCGATTGCCCTGCCTCAGCCTCCCAAGTAGCTGGGATTACAGGCATGTGCCACCACACCCAGCTAATTTTTTATTATTTTAGTAGAGATGGGGTTTCACCATATTGGCCAAGATGGTCTCAATCTCCTGACCTAGTGATCCACCTTGGCCTCCCAAAGTGCTGGGATTACAGGCTTGAGCTACCGTGCCTGGCCTGTAACTGTTAATATAAACATAATTCAAAGTTTTTTGTTTTTGAATATAGATAATCTTTTATCCCTCATATATTTTTAGAATCACCTAGGTAGGAAGAGGCCTTCAAATCTGACCTAGCATTCCAATTCTCCATATCAATCCCAAAAGATAATGATATACTTCTATTTCCACTGAAGATGGGGAGGGCTTGCCACTTAATAGGCAGTCTATTTGGTGTTGGGATTAATCATTAGAGGGTTTTGCTCATACTTGGTCAAATTTTGCCTTGTTGGAATATTACTCCATTCATTACTGCACTCCCCTCTCAGGCAGTGTTCAAATGCACATTCTAATTCAGTAAATCTGAGCCAGAGCTTGAGATTCGTGTTTCCAGTAAGTTTCCAGAGGTTGTTAATACTGCTGGTCCCTGAAACACATTTTGAGAAGCAGGCTCTAGTATCACCTACCTCCATCCAGTTAACTAAAATAGCTATCAGGTTTATGCCTAATTCTTTTTTTCTCCAGGTGTTTACCTGTTACAGATGTAATTTCCAAATTCCTCCCATCCTGCTTATAACCCCTAGGATAAGTTCACTTGTTTGAAAACCTGTAGAATTGAAACTATATTTTTGATGTAACCAGATCATGACAGACACCAATGAGTTCTGCATTTTATGTTACCCCCTAAATGACTAGTAATATACACTGAGTACATTAATCTTTGTTAATTCAAAACGAGCTTAGAACCAAATAAACCTCTCTTTCAAATACTAAGTCCTTAAGGCAATTTGCCACCCTTACCCTGCTTTCTCAGAGTTAATTTAGGTACTTTATCTAGGTGAAATATTCTACAATCATCTCTGTGGAATTATATCTTGCTGGCTTCAGCCTACCTTTCCATGTTGAGTTTATGATATAACAAAGATACCAGGATTCCAACTTTGTGTAAGTCCAAACTTTTTAAACGTGCTTTCAGACTGTTCAGCTGAGCATCTGATAAAAATGTAGATGCAGTGACACCACTAGAAACCTCCATTAATTTATTAAAACCCCTTATTTACTGTCGTTTGACCAACTATGAGCCTATTAATGGGCAAACTCTGATGCAAATCAACCATAGTTTTTACAAATTGTCTACAAGAATATCAAGACAGAACTGAGGCTAGTATAGCATTTCTTTCTCTCTACCTGGTGAGAAAAAATTTGTCAAAAAGTCAAGACAAGAATTATCTAGAGGTTTCAGCTGCAAAAGAATGAGAATCCATAAATATAGATTCTCCTGCATTACTATGCCTTTACATTCTGTCAGCAGATTTTAATAGTTAATATTGTAGGCACCGACTATGTGATTACTGGATTTTGGATTATTTCAACCCTTGCTCATCTCTGTTTCCTTTTAAAATGGGCATAGTGTCAGCTAATAGGGCTGATAGTAAAAATTTATAAGAAATTACATATAGGGCTGACATATTGAGCATTAAAAAAGAGAAGAACTGTGATGATGATGATCATGATGATGACGATGTTGCCTGCTGTTATTCTGCAGACCCCAGTGAGCCATGGCTCACAGTTCATACCTTTGTGTACTCCTCGTGCCTTAAATCTGGACTTTCCTTGTGACCAACCATAACCAACAGAATGCAATGGAAGTAACACTGTTTCATTTCTGGGTCTAATAAAACTAAAAAAGGCTGAAAGCTTCTGCTTTGTCTTTGGAGGATGACAAGTGCTACGTAAGAAGTCTGATAACCCTGGATCACTTTACTGAAAGAAGCTTAGCTTAGCCACATGGAAAGGTCACATGGAGAAGCTTCCAGTCAAAAGCCAGCAACAATTAGCCAGTTATGTGGGTGAGGCCATTGCTATTACCCATCCTGTTCCACTGCCTTCAACCCTGCACAGCTCCCTTGGTCAGACTCACATATCCAATGAAGGTCTGAGTTCTAGCTTCCCCCACCCTCATTCAACTAGGAACAAATCCAGACAATACACAACAGTTCACCAAGTAATTTCAGTAATACGTTTTTCTTTCTGATGCACACGTGGAAATCATTTACTGAAAATGATTTATGAGTGTTTTGTGTCTAATAAAAATAATACTAATGTATCATTTTATTTCAAAAATAACTCAAAACCACCTAAAAATACAAAGATTCATCATATAGTATGGAGAAGATAACTTTGAGATAAAACACCAAAAAGCACCATAAATTCTTCCATCTTACCATTTTATATTCTTTCCAGCCTCTTTGGAAATCTAGACTTCCATCTTCACGATGTTGTATTACAGTCCAACCTCCGCCATTGACATCCATATTGCAAAACACCTGACAAATGGAAAACAAAGCCAAGTAAAAAATACTTCTACTTTAAAAAACATACATCCTACATGTTTCAAAATAGGAATAAGGCGAACAGGTCTGTAGATTACAAAAACTGAAATTACTATATTGAACAATGTTAATTTAGATATATTATTGGTTATTTCATCCTCTGATTTGTATTTGAGTTATTTCTGATTAAATTCCATCAATGATGAATAAATTACATGCACAAATTTTAGTCAGCTGAAAATTAAGTCTTTGTCTCAGACTATAAAACATTTAAAAAATCTTTGTTTTAAATGAAAATAGGCATTTGAGTATGTTCAAAGTTTTGGAAATGCTACCAAATTTCCAAAGTTACAGACCATTTGATCGCCAAAACACATGACTCAGAATTTTAAAACTTTAAATTGATTGAAATGGGAGTACAATAAGAATAAAAAATTATTAAAATATCATGTATTTAACTATCACATATTTCATTGCCTATCAATTCGTATATATGTTCATGTTACAATAGTTATCCCTGATGAGTCAATATTTCATTAGAGGCAACATTTGTGGCATAGCATATGTAGAATATATTATTTGCTTGTATTTTAGTCATGAACAATAACAGGAGAACATGACATACTGTATCTTCTGACTGTGACAAGAATTTCTTTCCCATGTGGAAAATTTATACAAAACTTTCAAAGACTTATGCTTATTTTAATTATTCAAAATAAAATGGTATTTATTTAGAAATTGACTCATTTCCCCCAGGGTCTACCCAAGAAGAGAAACATATCTGTAATGGGATTATCTTCGGAGAGCAATCACTGTAATTGATGTAGCATAAATGTGGCAGCTTGATTATTCAACAGGGACTATGGGAAACACTATTCCCTCAACAACTGAATACTAAAGCATGTTGAAGCCTGGCTAAAGGTGGGATATGATGCAACAGCAGCAAGCAGGCTATGAGGACACAGAGCTAAGCTCTGATTAAAGGAAAAACTTCAAGTGTTTTCCCTGAGGCATTGCATTTGGAACACAAGTAGCAAAAAGAGTATAAAAGCAGTGGCAAGAAATGTCATTCAAAGAACAAATTGTCCATGTACTTCCTCAGAGTGAAAAGGTCTAAGATATACATGCCTACCTGTACGCATATGAAATAGGACAACTCTCCTCCCAAGGCTCTCCCCCTACTTTGACAACAGCCACAAGTACAGTATGTCTTCATTAACCCTAGGAATTGACTCACGTCCAAGACTGTACATTTGAAATTTTGATTCCTGTCCCAGTAGTCCCCACCACCACTAATCCTTTAACTTCTGCACCTGCTCTCAATCCTCAACACAACCTTTAGCTACACTTTTATCTTCCATAATTCTACTTCATTTATTGATTTATTCTTTGTTTTACTCAACAACCATTCTTAGGCATCAGTTTTCACTTACAACTGGGGTTATTATTATAAATAAAATATGGGTCAGGTACTCAAACATCTCAAAGTTTTAATAGTGACTGATCCCATAGGATTAAGGAGACAGAGTTCACAATTTTCAGCTCTAATAGCTCAAAGAATCATGGAGACAATAATCTAAATGAGAAATTTAAGAAAGAAAACACGAGCAAAGAAAATGATCATAGTTTTGGATACTTCAAAGGCTAGCAAAGAAAATGATCGTAGTTTTGGACACCTTAGCCTTTGAGGTAGCATAGATATCCAAAGAAAAATGTTCATTGAGCAGTTTGAGATGATCTAGACCAAGGATAAAAATATGGATAAGAGCATAAGGAAGAAAGAAAGGAATTGCTATTAACAATGACATGCTTGTTAAGGACCATATAATATAAACACCTTACATGCATTTTCTAACTTACTCTCATGATAGTCCTACGTAGGAAGTAGGTATGATGATCATCTCCATTTTACAGATGAAAAAATACTGAGGTTTAGTGTAGTTCAGTAACTTACCAGTGATTATACTCAACAATAAGGTCTGGATCTGGGATTTAAAATTGATTTGAACTGGATTCAAAATTGAATCCTATGTCTATCTAATTGAAAATTACTGGGAATAATCTGCTTAAAAGCATTTGTTAATAGCATGATGACAAATGCAATTACTTAAATAAGTAAAGAAAAATGTGGAAACAGATGTGTGTGGCAGGGAGTGACAAGGGTCAAAGAATGGGCTTTGGTGAACACCTGAGAAGGGTAAAATACATCGGGAAACTTTAGGTGGGCAGGGATTTCTTTCGATTTACTGCTGTCCCCAGTACCTAGAGGTGTGCCTAGCCTGTAGTGGGTACTGAATGAATATTTGATAAACAAATAGAGATGGAACAGGAGAGATAAAATAGGAAAATTTGATTAATGGAAGGCTAAGGAAGAGGTGGATTTAGAGTTGGGGAGCTGATCATCAAAGGTTTCAGAAAAGTCAAGATAAAAAATGATTAAGAAAATATAACTTCAATTTGAATGAAGGAGGCTTTAGTGACCTTGGTGAGAGAGAATGCGGATTCCTGTGGGAAAAAAATCAGATGGCATAGTTTCAAGAGGGCATAGGTGGTGATTCAAGAGAAGTGGTCAAAGTGGAGGTTTACTGGTGAAATTTAAATCAGAAAAACGGGAAGCGAAAATGTCAAGGAAATATTTTCCTAAAAATAGCTAATATCATTAGTTTCTCAATTAAATTTTACCATGCCCTGACTTGTTAATCCAGAATGAATGTTTTTATGCAAATTTTTATTTCCTAATGGACACCGATTGCCTGAAAGTTTGCCAAGTTGTGTTTGCAAAGCTGTAAAGTCCACTTACATAGTCAGGGAAAAGAATCACTACATTTATAAATGTAGAGTGCAGTGTACAGTTTTTAAATTACTGTTACCTAGATTATTAAAACTCTATGCACTTAGTTTTTAAGTCACTCAAAAACTTTTGAAAAAGACAACTTTCCTTCTAAACAGAGGAATCCAGTGACTTGTAAGTGTTCAAATGTGCTGAGAATGCTTCTTAAATAAAGACCTAGAGAAAAAACCATTGGGAAATATAAATTACTCAGGCAAATTATTAAGTTGGAAGCTGAGGGACAGAGTGGTTAAAAGGTTGAACATATACTTCCCAATTCTTATGAAGACATAATAACATCAATGATAACAGCTGCTCTTTGTGTTATATAGGCACAATGGAGCTGAATGACACCTTGGTTAATAGCACCAACTTGAGTGCTACATTGCCTGAATTTAAAATCCACCTCTGCTCTCTCTATGTACCTCTTAGATATTTTCTGAGAATTTGATGAGTTAATGCATATAGAATTTTTAGAACAGCGTTTGGCACTTAATAGGCATTGACATTACTCCCATCTCTTACATGTATTACTGATGACATAATATATGTTTATGCTATGCATTATACACTGTATAATGTAATATTTAATATGTATATTATATTTAAATTTAATATACTATAGTTATATAACATTGCATACAAATTTTATAATTTATTATAAATAATAGAAAATATACAAAACCAAAACATGTAGAAGTTCAATAAATTATCCTTATAATTATGATTTCTAGGCTCTAATTATAATATTGGTGTCACCATTGAGCATGCCACCTTTCTATATGTATTATGTATACATATATATATACACACACACACATACATATATGTATATTTAAGAGGTTGGACTCACTGTAGCAAAGACAAAACAAAAGCCTATTATTTTTAGTCAGAAAAAATGTAAAAGCCTATGCTTAACAGATGAAGGAAATTCAAAAAAATAGATGTTAGGTTTTAGAAAGATTTGAGACATGAAAGACTTGAAAAGTTCATTTGCCAGTATTGTGTGGTCTGTGCTATCTGGCAATGTCCTTCCTGTGGACAAGACCCTGCTACATTAACTATGCCTGTTGCATTTATCGATCATATGACTTGGGCTTAACTCTATCCAAGAAATGACAGAACTGGCTCCTATCCCAGGCAAGGTCAAAGCTTTCAAGCATTAAACACCTTTTAACATAATACGGAGGCTTAAACCCAAACAAAACGGGGAAATGTGATTCACATAGTTTTTATACTTTTATGTTCCATAGAAGTTGGAATGATTAGACTTGTGAATGTTAATTATTTTTCCATACCATAAATGAAAACGGCTTAGCCCATTTGTTATAGTACTTTTCCAAGAATTAGGGGAATTACGAGTTCAGAATCAAATTTTTAATATTTTACAATAAGCAGAGTAATGATTAAAGGTTTGTTTTTTGGTTGAAACTGGGCATTTGGTTTTGGAAACATAAAATGAAAGGGAAAGTCCTGTTCCCTACAACTATACATTGAAGGGAATTCAGAAAGAAAAATAAACACAAGCCATTAATAATATAAAAGCAAAAAGTAAATATAGAAATGACCTAAATATAATTTTCATTCTGCTTGAAAAGTTAAATAGTCCTAGAAAACTGTCTTTGGCCTCCACATTTGAAAAGATATTTCTCTAACTTTCAAAGACTTTTTTTTTTTGGCATGGAACAATGTCAATCGAAAAAATTACTGTATTACAATCCTGTTATACTTGCAACTCGCACATTGACTACAAGATGAATAGTTTCTGTTCATTGGTTTGTCACTTTCCATTAATAACTCTAGTTTATTTTTTGGTCCATACCATGCATATTTGACGCTTCTGTTTTTGTGTAGGTTGCCTAGAGATTCTTACCATTGCCAAAACTTCTGGAAACATTACAATGAGCAATGCTTTGGCTAAGCATATCCAGGGGTAGCACCAAACTTCCTGTTTACAATGTACCGTCTACATGGAAGGGTGAAAGTCCTAAAGATGAATTTTGCTAGCACTTTTTATAGGATTGAGACAATGCTGACAATTTATTTCAAGATGGAAAAAACTGAGATTATAGGATGGTGAGAATGAGGTGGGTTATAATGAGAACATGAATCAACTTACCTAATTTTCTAAAAATAAACCCTTGCCTGTGTAGCTCACATGTCACACATGTGTTTACCACCCCATGGGTCAACAGGTTCATATTTAAAATTATAAATGATACAATTTCAATTATCATTAACATAAATAATGATCCTGCTTAATCCTCTGATTAAAAGGGTGTATCCTAGAATTAGATTCCTTTGTTTCAAAGCCAATATTAAATATTTGCTAAGAATTTGTTTGGGGCAGGTTATCTTTCTAAAGTAGGGATAATGGGAGTCTCTATCTCATAGGGTTGTTGAAAATAGTAAATGAAGGAGTATATATATATATATATATATATATACACACATATGTACATACTAAGCATACATACATACTGAGCATATATATACACTAAGCATATATATAGATATTTAGATATATATAGCATATATAGATATATATAGCAGATATATATGTATATTATATATCTATATATAGATATATAGATATATAGCAGATATATACGTATATTATATATCTATATATAGATATATAGATCTCTCTATATAGATAGATACAAATATCTATATATAGTTATATAGTATATTTAGATATATACTATACTATAATAGTATAGATATATAGTTATATCTATATATACTATAGATAGTTATGTCTATATATACTATATATAGATATCTATATATACTATGTAGATATATACTATATATAGATAGTTATATCTACATATACTATATATAGATATATAGTTATACCTATATATACTATATCTAGATATCTAGATATATAGTATATATAGATATATAGTTATATCTATATATGCTATATATAGTTATATAGTCATATATGCTATATATAGATATACAGTTATATATGCTATATATAGATATACAGTTATATATGCTATATGTAGATATACAGTTATATGTGCTATAT